>NW_024346667.1:13878594-14166731 GCF_902729225.1 Pteropus medius
AAAACCTCCTTATGGCTTTTATTATAGAAAAGAAAGGACATGTGTTAAGGTAGATAATAACTCTATTCAACTATACAATTGATATTATACACACACACACACACAGAGTAAATATGTATCAAACCCCACTGCACACCAGCCGGGTCCTGATGGAGAACAAAGGAACAGTGGGAGGATGCCAAGGAGGAGATGACCAGTGCCTTGGCCGCTATAAGCAGATCAAGATTAAAAAAAAAGATTGACAGTGCCTCCAACTGTCTGCTTCTGAAGAGGCAGAAGAAAACTCAGGCTCTGGAGGCCGCAGCCCTCTCTCCCTGAACTGCGGAGCGTGTCCCATTCCTCTGGAGGACAAGCAATAACTCTCAACCTGAATATATTTTTTAAACGAAGAGGCACATAACTGTCCGCCTGCACTTCCTCTCCTCCTTGGCTGCATGGAGCCCAGAACCTCATCAAAGGGTGAATTCTGCCTTTGGTTCTGCCTTTGGTTCTCTCTCTCCTAAGGGCTGGAAGGATGGGAAGGTGTGGAGAGAAGAGAACAAGATGCCCTTGAACCCATAGTTATTTTGCAATTTTATCAGTCATTTTCTTTAGGATTTTTATGAAAAAATAGTTCATATAAATGGACGTATGTATGTATATGTATACGATAAACATTTATTTATTCAACAGCTATTTGTTGATTGCCTGCTATGTTACAGGCATCATGCTAAGTGCTTAAGATACTTCAGTGACTAAAACAGTCAAAGAACTTTGCTTTTGTGAAACTTACATTCAACTAGGGTGACACACAACAAACAACGAACCTATAAATCACCATATTCTACCGTATTCTGTTGTGTGTTAGAAAAGAATTAGGGTAGAGGGGATCTGGAATGGGGGTAGGCGCGGTTACAGCTTCAAGAAGAGTATGCAGGGTAGACCCCATTGAGCATGTGACCATTTGAGCAAAGACAGGGAGTTATAGGCAGAACCGTATCTGAAGGCAGGACAGTCCAGGCAGAAGGAACAGAGTACGAAGGGGTTAAGGCATGCGTGGTGTGCGGAGAAGCAGCAAGGAAGCTGAGTAAGCTAAGGTAAGAGAGAGTGAGGAGAAGTAGTAGAGGTCTGAAAGGTGAATTAGGGAGCACATCTTCCAGGCCTTTGGGCATGGAGAGGGCTTGGGCACTAATTGAACCACCATGTGCTCAGCAGGAGACAGGACAGACAGAACTGGAAGCAACTCCCCTCACAGCCCCTCAAGGGCCTCTCTGTCTGCTAGTGGATACAAGCAATTGAAATGCAGTGTAGACAATGTTGAAGGGGGTGCCATGGGTGCTATGAGACGCTTTGAGAGTGACATCTGAGATCTGGAGATAGATAGGAGGTAGAAGACTTTTTCTAAGTGACCCAAATTTTGAATATAAGTAAAATTCGGGTAGGGTAAGAAAGAAGGGTTTTCCAGGTTAAAGAAATAACACGTACACATTATGCACTTAACAAATAGTTATCTGATATTAAGTTCCAGGAATAGTTTCAGGCATTGGGGAAAACAGCGATTAAAACTGATATTTTTTTAAAAAAAATTCTTGCTCCCATGGAGAAGGGTGAAAGCATGGAATATTCAGGGAACTCTGTGAAAAAAGTCTTTGGAGAGGTGGCTGTGGATGAGGCCAGATGGTAAACAGTGGCAGACCCTGAAAACTAGCGGTCTAGTTTTCATGCTGAAAAGTGTCGCTTTTACCTGAAGGAAGGTGGGAGAGGAGCGTCACTGAAGGATATTCCTCAAGGGAAATATCTAGTTTCTTTGAGTCCCCATCAAATACCAAAAAGTTTATACATTTGAGAATATAAGAGACAGACTACCAGTGGCCACCCCTGTCCCCCGCCCCCCACTTCTCTCTTCTTCTGATATTTGGAAAGAAAACACAACTGGAAGAAAAGATATTAGAACATAACCATGTGTGTGTGTGTGTGTGTGTGTGTGTGTGTGTGTGTGTGTGTGTGTGTAAGAAGCTTGGGAGTGTTTTCACTGTTTATGATTCATTGCCATTCCCTTCTCCATGGGAAAATTTCACTTATGAAACACTCACATTCTTCCACTGTAAAATAAAAGCTTAAAAATAATAGCCATCCATCCTTGTAAAACGACAAGCCAATTTAAACTTGGGGGAAAACAACTTGAAACAGGTTGGGGAAGGGTCCAGAGGGCTTTCATTCACTGACTTGTGTTAGTTTACCAGATAAGGACACACTCCCTGGCTTTTATGTAAGCTAATCTCCCATTGACCCCCACAGCCAGGCTGCAGCATCCATCACAACGTAAACAGGAGTTTTTTGCTTTCTGATTGTATCCACTGACACTCTTTTTCTCCTTGAAGATAGATTATCTTCTTCTTTGAGGTAATTTTCATTATCAGAAGTTGACCTATATTTTATTCAGTCTCCGTTAATACTATTTGTAGAAAAGGTTTTTTTTGTTTTGTTTTGTTTTCAGGTAGATTGAGATAGAAAGAAGTATGCATTCTTCATATTAACATATATTTTTTAGGTGTCTACATTTTTAAAACCTCAAGCACTCCCGTGATTTTAGTACCAAGACTGTGTTTCTGAACAGGCACCACAGTTACATGTAGGCGACCTTGCTGTTAGAAACTAGCCCTGGAGGGGAGCCCCGCGGGCTAGTTTACAGCCTCAGAGTTTACTGAGCCAGACGAGCATGTTTTAAAGCAGCATCACTAACCTCCAAGAGGTGAAATGAAGTTCTTCTTAAAAGTCACCAAAGAATCTGAAACCTGCGGCATCTGAGGTGATAACAGAACTAAGTCATTTCGGGCCGACTGCCCAATTTGAATGAAAACTTAGTGACAGATAAAACATAAATCAGAGCCCTTATCACTGTGCTTCCCCGGCTTGCCAAATGGGGGGTGAGTTTATCAGCGACCCACGGGCCGCTGACGGCTCTTGCCCTTCGTGCTCGGCAGCGGGGAGAGCGGCTGGCAGCTAAATGGCTGTTCTAAAACGTGTTCGAGTAAACAAGCCAGGCCGAAACTTCCTTGAACTGCCAGTTAGTGAAATGTCATCCATCTCACTAAACTGTGCGTTTGATAGGGGCATATCATCGATATCTGGAAAAGAAAACAAATAAAAAGAAAAAAAAAATGAGTTCCCTGCTTTAGGCTGGGATTTCTTCTGTTGATAAAAGTACTAAGAGTTAAACTGCCTGGCCCACACAGTGGCTCCTGGTTCACGGAAAGGTAGGGGCTGGGGCAGGAAGGGAGGATTGTTACCCTTTAGACGATTTAGAAATATTCTTGGCATCCTCCAAAAAAAGCGAGTGGCAGTTACTTTAATTTTCATGAAGCACTATACTAGCTGAAGTATGTTTTTCTAATATTTAAAGGAACAATTCTACAAACCTGTTAGGAAGATGTTAAATTTCATGTTATTTTTTCATCTTTTCACATGGCGGGCTGACAAGAGCAACGTGGTTTTCTAGGCCGAGGTGTAAACCTTACAACCCAATCCAGTGTCGCTATTCTAGCAAAGAAATTTATCAACACCTGGAAATAGCTGTCATTTTTCGTAAGGCACTAGTACTACCCCCCACCCCCTGCCCGACCCACACCCCTAAAAAAAGGTAACAACAGCTTGAGTGCCTCACTCTAGGACCTCGTCAGTGAGAATATGAGTGTCCCATTTGGAAGAATGGATACACGTGTTTTCTGACATGACTAGGGTATCTCTACTTAGCAGGAAAATATGTGACCTTTATGAAAGGCCAAATAGTTGTATGCTGGCACTGAAATTGACAGGACATGTCCAGCCAAAGGTAGAGTAAATGTCTGGAAGTTAACTAATTTTGGCATTGTTCAAAATGTTTGGATGTGAAGTTGATAGTTAGGAAGAAGACGACAATAGATGCTTTATAGAGAGACCAAATTAAAATTACTTTTCCTCAGCAGCAGGGTGAGAGGAAACCCAAAATGTTCAAGTAAGCGATGAGCTCTATTACTAATGTGCTTGTGTGGCAGAAACTCAGGATGTGTATGGATGCGCATTATTACAGACATTGTACCATGTGTTGTGTGAACGCTACTTTCTCACTCAAGATTGGCTCACAGCCACTGCAAACTCAGATGTTTTCATTTAAAAATTGATGCATGGATATAAATATAGAAAAAATAAACCTGTGATCCGCCAAAGATATCAGCATTTGAGTTTACTAAAAACAGAGGCCAGAAACATTTGTCTAAAAAATAACCTAAAGGCTTTCACTTAAAAAGTCATTTTAGGTAATGCGTCGCAGATTACAAACCATGCTTTTAACTTGATCAGGAACTTCTACTTAAATAGAATGGTTTTTAAGAGAGCTTTGTGGTTCCATTTGCTTTTCTCATATTGATATATGTAGTGACTATTCCTTCACCTAGTAATTTTAAGCTATACTACCTGAACTTACCTTGCAAAAAATTTTAAAACATCAGTATTTTCAGAGAAATTATTGATAACTTACAGAAGACTGATCTAACAATATATCTCACTGGCAAAAATTCCAAACTTTATTCCACTGAAGTTCAGTATTTGCTTATCAAGATTTTGCTGTATAAATGTATTGGACCAGAATTGGGGATGTGGGGATTTCTGCCACAATTTAAATGCTTTACCCACCTAAGTAACACAAGTGAAGATATTTGGATTTTTTATTATTATTTAACATATATCTATTCATTCATCAAATATTTTTGAATGGCTACTACGTCCTATAGCGTATATACATTTAATTATATATTAAATACAACATAGTTATATACACACAAGGGCATATAATAACAAGGTAATAAAATACATTGTTTCAAATGTTGAGGAGCTTTCAACTCAGTTCTAGATAGCATATTTTAATAAGTTTTAAATGTAAATTTTATAAGAGAATGATGAGATGTCACAAAATAATTCATCCTAAAGAGAATTTCATTAACGGCTAAGGAGAGAAATTAAAGATGGCTCTAGTCAGGCCCATTGTATTTGAAAGGGCTAGTAATCTTGTCTGGTCTTGTCACCAACTTTCAGAAGCACTCCAAGTATCTGAATAAGTACTGATATTGGAGTCACTATCTCAAATTGTCTTCTACAATCTTATTCTTATCTAAGACTTCAGAGGAGGCCCTACCTTATTATCATTGCCCTCCAGAAAAAGAAGAGTCACAACCTGTCTCAAGTGTTAAACAACCCTGACTCTTAAGAAATCATTTAAGTTAACCTCCAACCTTCATGCTGCAATCTTAGCTTGTCTTCTTGTATCTCTAAAGATGTTTATTAAATTGCGTTTTGTCATTCTCTCCTTCAAGCTGAATAATGCCAATTCATGACTTTCCAGAAATAATCCTTTGATTGCCAAGTATACTGTTGATGTTATTAGATTTATTTTCCACTTGGTATTATAACAACCCTAGCTCTTTGACTGAGCCCTAGAAATTTTGGGAGACAGCCTGATTTAGAGGATTAGAATGGGTCAGGAAGTGTTTCATCTCCGGGTTACTGCACCACATCTGCTCCAGGTTAATGATGGTTCCCACATAGGTGGCCCTTCATTGTTCTACACCAGAACTGTCCAATAGAAACATAATGCAAGCCATATATGTAATTTTAATTTTTTTTAGTAGTCACATTAAAAAGTGAAAAGAAACGGGGGGAAATAATTTTAATAATATATTTCACCTAACTCAGCATACCCAAAATAGGTCATTTTAACATGTAATAAACAAAATTATTAATGAGATAGTTTACATTCTTTTTATGCTAAGTCTTTGAAATTAAGTACGTATTTTACACTTGTAGCACATCTCATTTTAGATGAGTCACATTCAAGTGTTCAATAGTCACATGTGGCTAGTGGTACGTTTTGGACCTCACAGGCCTACATAAACTAGAAGGCAATCTCAGTAAACCTTGCCCAAAATATGGAAATCTCCCCTGCTGATAAGCTTGGTGGGTATGAAAACTGAATCCATTCTCCCTATTAGAAATGGTCCTTGTTCTCAGTCTCTCTGCTACTTATTCCAAGTCTGAACAGTGGTCATTATAGTTAGTTTTATCACATTTCAAAATATTCTAAAATTCTACATGCAGTCTACAAGCCAAATGGTAATTATCTAGTACTCCTTAAATAACAGAGACATGAGATGTAGTTTTTTGTTTGTTTACCTGTATACCACAGCTCTGTTTTCAGAGTCTATCAGACTCTCAAGCAATATTTATTAGGGCCAGGCATGGTTAACGTGTTAGGGACAAGCCATGAAGGACGCAGCATCCTGGTCTCAAAGAGCCTCTATTCTAGGTCCACTCATGTAAAATTATTTCTACTTTTCACAAGTTTTATCTTGTAAGGGGCTCACGTGGACTCGTCAGACTACCCACTTGCACAGTACCCTCTTAGGTATGAGAAGTGAAAATGAAAAAAAGATCTTTAGTCACTTTCTTTCAGTCCTGGAAGATTCAATTTGGCAAGTTTTTTAGGAAATAAAAACTCCCTTGCAAACAAGTGACTCAAATTGTTCACATTGTATCTTTTCAGAAATATTCTATAACTGACTGTAAAACAGTGATATTATATCATCTTAAGTACCATATTATATCTAATCTCTTTCTTCTTCGAAGAGACAGCAAAAGGAAAAAATGCCAAAAACTCACAAAGAATAATTTAAATAAAAATCACAAACAGGTATCCATGGAGATATAAACATCTGTAAAATGAATCACCAATTTCAAGTCTTCTGTGGGCAGGAGTTGCCTATTGACAGATAGAAGCTCACTAAAGAACTGGCAGAATTACTTCCTTCTGAACTTAGTGAATGAAATTGTTTCTGATCTCTGATGAAAGTTAAGCTACAGTTCTCATTAGATGTTCTACCAGCTCCTGACAAAGCAAAGTGCTCAGAACTTCCCTTGGCACAACAGACTCTTTTCCCGTATTTATCAGCTGACTTTAATGTTCTCTCTTTTCAGCTTTCAAGTTTCTGTGACCTTAATATGACATTTTAGTTGGGTGATTAATCGCTTTTAAATGGCATTGCACTGATTAAACGAAGGCCTTGTTGGCGTAAGAGTCAGTTACAATGCTGCGATTCAGAGTGATAAGCTTAAATATACACAGTTAGATGTAGTAATATCTAATTTGTCAAAGCTCTTGTGGCTTAATTTTTTGCCACAGTTTGAAAGAAACAGTGACTGGACAAAAAAACTCCAGATTTATTGCTTAAGTACCTTCTAGTAAATTGATCTTGCCCATCATGTAATCTGATTTTGGACATTTTGAGAGACAGCGGAGCTCAACCAGCCTGAAACCTCCTTCAAAATGGGCCTGAGGGTTCCTGATCACAGAGCTTGAAAGCTAAGCAACAAGATATGAATGTCTCTGCAGAGGCAGACAACAACCCATTTGGCTAGCCAGAGCCTTCCTTTTAGGATAATTGCATAAAAAGAATAAATGTCAGTAAACAGATGAAAGATTCATGTAGGAAAATAAAAATATATATTGGCTCCTGAAAACATCATACTGAAATGGGCCATAGCTCTATTATGTGAAAAATAAAACAGGAGCAGCTGACATTTCTTTTAAATGGGTTATTATAATCATAATTAACTCATCCTAGCAATAGTCAGTTTTTTTCTGGCATATGTTTTCAAGGCAGGCTAGTACTTTCTCATTGGAAAAAGAGAAGATATCCTTCTCTTGCAATTTTTGAAATAACAATTACTTTTCTGTTTGGTAAATAGGAAAGGAGGAAATATGAGCATTTCTTCAGATCAAATGTGAAAAACTCCTACTATTTCAGCCTGTTGAGTACACAGAGTAAAGCTTATATTCAGTGCATATCCCACAAAGTTTATTGGACTATTAAAGGCATTGTTCTAGATGTCAGGGAAATAGAAAAATTAGTAAGATGATACTCTTTGTTCTGAAGCCTCTAGTAGAATACATAAACATACACATAGTTATTATATCAGACAAAAAATAATGTTGTGAGAAGCACAAAGAGATTAACCTTACTGGAACAGTATAGAAAGCCAGCTCAAGAAGAGAGACAAAATTGGCAAGAGATAAATAAGTAGTATTTGAAAAATAGAAGTGCTACCCAGGGACATTATAGGGAGAGAAAAGAGCATGAATAAAGCCTGATGTTGTAAAGGCACAAGGCAGAATTATTTCATACCTAAGAAAATGTTTTATTAAATATTTACACAAATTTCCATATTTTCATTAAAAATATGGAAAATTTCCAAATTTCCATATTTCCAAAGTTGACCTACTCATTAGGAGCAAATTAAGGTGTTGCCAAAAGCACAGTTGCTGGAACAAGATAGCAGTTTTGTTCTTTCTCAAGCTCAGTGTTCGTTGGCAGGCCAGGGCGGGTAGTAGCTGTGCTACTCAAGGTCATACAGAGACCCAGGCTCTTTCTACCCTGTTGCCCTGATAACCTCTGTGTTGCCCTCATCTGAAAGGTTGATGCTAGCTCACTGGACCCACATCTGCGTTCCTATACCTGGATAGGGAGAAAGGAGGTGGAGGGCAAGAAGCTTCTTTCCCTAGGAAGTGACTCACATTAGCCAACAGCAAGAATCTCACTGGGAAGCTTGTGTCCTGTGGACAGTCCAGATTGGTCTATTACAAAGAAGGGGAGGTTGGATGCTGTGGGACAGTTAAGAAATTTCTGACATAGAAGGTACTCGATGTTCATTGCTTAATGAATGAATAATTAAATGAACAATTGGATGTCTCTATGTTCCATATAAGACTCAATCTAATCTAGGAATCAGTAACTTCTTGGTTTCTTCTTTGAGTCAAAAAAATTGAAGAAGAATTGTGCCAAATACTTCTATGGAGAGGTGTGTGTGCATGTGTGTGCACACATGCATGTTTGCTGGTGGGGAAGAGTGGGGAGAAAAGGAAAGTGAGAAGAAATTGAACTGCCAGACAATACTAGGGTGTCATTGGCAACAGCAGTTTCTCTTAGGAGGTATTCTGGCTCCTTAATTAGGGGAGCAATTTCTCAACCTGGAGAAAGGAGATTGTTTCTAAACCTATGTCCAACGCTGGGACCCTGGAATGACCTTCTACCAACTCCTCTCTACCACCCATGAGGAGATCATCATCTTCAGACATCCCATGCTCATCTTGTGCCTCTGGTCTCTGGAACAGGCCTTCAAGTCTCCAAGATGCCAAATCAATATCCTTTCTTTCATTTATATTTTTATGTCATATCTATCTGATGAAAAGCAGCATAATATAAAGATAGAGATGGAACTTTTATTAAAAAGAAGACATTATCTTTTCATTCTCTAATGAAGTCAGAGCTGACGACATATTTTTTGTCAGTCTGTTGTTGCCACATTTCCAGGACAGAGTACGTTTAGGTATTGTGTTTTTTATAATGAATGCTGCCTTTAACGCTGCAGATGCCGAAGTGCTCCGAAGTCAAGGAATATGAGCCACTGTAATCTTCACTTGCCCATTCACTCCCCCATTCATTCACTCCATGAAGGGACTGCAGGCTAGATAATTTATCACACCTGCCTTCAAGAGTCGTAGAGTCTAGTAAGGAATTTATTTTCTAGTGGAGTATTGGTGTCCACATTTTGATTTTTCACACCAATCTGTAAAGAAATTTTGCGCATGCACCGTTCATTTTTATTCATTTATCTGTAAATCACATCTGTGTACTACCATGTTAATTCTGTGCATTAGAAAGTACACAAAAATAAAAAAATTTTGACAATAAGCACTAAAAAGGAAATCATATTTTGAAATAGTTAAACATGATGGTTTTATATTAGCATTAGTTAATATTTCACCACACAGCATATAGTTAATGAAAGGTTCAAGTTAAAGCTGGTGGATCCATTTCATGTGGCCTTGATAATTTTTTCTTTTGACCACTTGATTGATAGTATCAGACTGTGAGTGTTTTTACCATGTTTTGTGACTGTCAAAAAGCTTTATTAATAGTAGAAAATGTATTGACTGTGCTATTTTCTCTTTGGTCCTTTGGGTTTGCATTAATAATATTGTTTAAAGTGGCAATTTATCAGAAGGAATATTTTTAAGCTTCACATTCATTGTGTGGATTGTGTTTTGGTGTAACCATAAGCCACATAACCAGAAACATACAAAAACTGTATTAAGTTGCAGAGATGTTCAAATGATCTGATGAAGACATCACTGCTAACACCTCCTCACAGCCGAGTTAGCCCTCTTACCTCAGTTTACTTTGCACAGAGGTTGAGACATGCAAGTGTCTGATAGGTAGGACCTATGGTGGGGTGAGGAGGAACCAGTAACAATTAATTTACTAAGTATAGCAAAGCTAACTTTTTCTCCTTAGATTAAAGAAAGTATGAAAAGAAATTCTAATATTTCTATTGCACCCCAGTGGATAATTTTGTGCACCTTATTTCGGAGACCACTGTAATAGAGAGTTAGGATTAAAATAACGATTCTAACAGATTTGAGCCACATTCATTTCAAAGGACCAAGGAACCATGGTGGTAAAAAGAAGTTTGTTTTGTTTAGTTAACATTTAAGATACAGTTCTTACAGCTTTCATAATGATTAGGTGCGCCAACCTAGGCCAGGAAAACAGAGTTACCACCAAGGCAAACCTTTGGTTTTAGGAAAAGCTTTCATCAAAACCCTGAGTTCAAGTTTTGGAATTCACAGGTCAGACTTAAGAACATAAAGTGGTAAGAGAATAATATAAAAGATTAAATAATTCAGTACTGCAAATAATCACAAACCGCGGGTTGTAAATAAGAGATTAATTTGTATTTAGTGCATAAAAGGAATCATTTAAAAAGAATGTTAGTCAGGACCAGAGGCCTAATTGAAAAGGCACATTTTGGCTGCATACTTCCTCAGGGGAGACCAAGAGACACAGCATGCAGTGTGACTAGAAGGCAGTAAAAGTAATAAAGAAGTTATTATTATTTAGGTAATTGATATCTTTCACCTATAGATACAGAACTGAAGTGTGAATTGAAAATGCAACTTGGGGAATGGCCAAAGCTGAGAAATTCTGGTGAGGCTGGTGGAGAGACATAAGTCAAATATATCTTTTTTAGCTAGTCTTCAGTCATACTGGTGACTAATATGGCTTTGGGAAGATTTTTTAAAATCACCTCTCCCAGTTCCTTCTTCTTCACAAGAAAAAAAATGTGTTTCAAAATTTATTGAATAGTTAATTTGTATTGGGCATTATATAATTCAGTCATCACTTGATCATGCGATATGAATATTTCTATCTCGCAAATAAGAAAATGGAAACCCAGAGCCACAGAGCTGGTGACCCCAGTCCTGTGTTTGAAGCCCATGCTTGGGTCACAGCTTTCAAGTCAGGAGACAATAATACAGTATGCAATTCTCTGCCTCCCTTAAAAAATAAGAATAAATAAATAAAATAAAGAAAAGCCAAAAAAAATTTTAAAGCATGCAGTTAGGACTTTTATAGGTTTTAAAGAAAAAATGTCTAATCTTATCACAGGTGAGATGTTAACGAAAACTCCTTGGGAAGACAGACAATGCAAAGATATGTCAGGGGATTAAGAACTACTGATGGAAGGGAACTTAGCTCCCAGAATTGTTCAAGTGAGACAGAAAACTCTAGGGAGCTGTCAGAGGAAAAAGAGAAAAGCAGAGTTGGAAGGGGTCTGGGGAGATGGAAATTTGTCTGCATTGTACCTTTATTTTGACAGTTCACATCTATCTCACACGGAATCATTGTTTATTCTTATTATGCCAGGTTTCCTTTTCTGGTCTGCTGGTTCTCTAGGGTTTTATAGGCCAGTAGTTTGAGTTTTCAAATTTCAAAAGCATTTGGGATTTCAAAAAGACAAAATGTAAAGGATACCCAGCAGCACCATTTACTTAGGAGGTTTTAATCATAATAATCTGCATAGTGTATGAGAATTCCCTCCTCAACTGTCTGTCTCCTTTCTTTTTTAGTGTCTGGGGAAAAGCCAAGAACCACTCCCCCTAATTTAAATACCTTATAAAATATGGGTGGAAGTATTTTGTCCCATTATTTTTTCCTGCTTCCTTTTCTGCTTTAATGGGCCCAATTAACTTGTAAGAGCTGCCACTGACACAGTGTAATAAAGTGGGTCATGGATAGAGAATCAAGCGCCGAGTTATGATTTAACTGTCATTACCTTATGGAATTTGGCAAGTTCCCTGGATGCCAGAGAGCAACCTGGGTTTGCGTTCTATGGCTTTTGAAATCTCAGACTTCCCACAGCCATGGCTGGTAATGGACTGTAAATGCTGACATTCGTGAAGAGGTGCCAGAGTGAAGTGATCACAACTTAATCTGAGCCAAAAGGCGTTTCTTTGCAGCAGGCGTAGAGCAGGATCAAACTCCCTTAAGCCGTACATAACACAGAAATGGTTGCTAAAGAGATTCAACATCATCACACCAGACACAAAGTGAGTTATTTCTCTCCTTTTTTGTCTCACCGCAGTTTCCTCCCACTTGGTCACACATGGCAAGCATTCATCGAACCTCGACTACAGTCCCCTGGTTTTATCAGTAGCTCTGCACTCCCCACTGTTTGAGCATGGTGGGGCGCATATTTCCAATGTGAAAAAACTGACATCGTTACTACTTTAATTAACTAGTTGCCAGTTTGCTCTCTTTTTCTCCCTTTTCCTTCTCTTAACATCACTCCTATCCTCCGCTCTACCCCAGACAAAGAAGCAAACAAACAAAAATTTAGTTTGCTACATTCACTGAAAAATTATGCTGAGTTTAGGATCTCAGACGCCATGAGAATAGAGAAAATATAGATTGTTTTTGTGTCATCTGCAAGCTGTCACAATACACTGGCACATTGACCAGAGGAATAATCGCATTATCTTACTGAGGCGTTTTAACTATCTTGTGATTTTGTTAGGATTTAGAAAATGGACAAGGGTATGTTTTCTTGGACACTTTGGCCAAATGAAAACCTGTTTATTAATTCATATTATCCTCATCAGGGAGGTCCAAAATAAAAATTGTTAACATGTTTCATCAGTGGTGACCACGTACACAATTTTGCTATGTACAAAACAGTGTTGTCATTAAGTCTCAGTGTGTAATTTACATACACATCCTTTTTATAAGGACTGTTCACTTATATGGATAAATTGACTAAAATATTTTCAGGGATTTAATGAAGAGAGACAATATAGAAAGTTACGATTTCCTCAAAGGACTTTTTACATTTTCAATGCATTTTTTAAAAGAGGATTTTGACCACACATATGTACATTCTTTAACTTGGAAGACTAGTTTCCTGTTCTAATCAACACAGATTACTTTGGGACTTAAAAAAAGTCAGACAAATCTTCTAAATTGTTGAACTCCCTGGGTGCATGTATCTTCTGCTTTGTTAAGTTTATTTACTTTATACAGTTTCCCTTCTTTTCTTGCTTTAGAGCCTGTTCAATATCACTGACTAAATCATAAAAAGAACTCCAAGATTATCCAACTAAGCCACAATCACTGAAGTAAGCGAATACTTATTTAAAAAATTAGAGTAGGTGGTGTTCTCCTCTATTTTTAAATCACTATGTGGCTCAAAAATGTAGACACTGTTTTTAATGATAAAATGTCTTCATATATTTTATAGATTTGTAATTATTTTCTCAATCAGCAACTTGTTTTAAAAAACTTCACACGCTAATAATCATTATTTTAGAAGCAAATTATATCTTTTTCTCTTTGATACTGTTTTAAGTATTATCCTCATGACAACCTCTTATCCTTCAAGGTCAATATCTTGGGGGAAATAACTTACTACAGATTTTTCCTAACTTCGGTAACACCTATTCGTGAGTGGTCCCCAAGTTTCTACCTTTGGTATTGGCGCTTGAGTTGAAAAGAGGGAATTCTTCAAGAACTAGATACCTGGTGACCAGTAGGGTCCAGAAGGAGTTGGAGAGTGGAGAGAAGATGGAAGAGTGAGGAAGGCTCCAAATTCTCTCATGACCCAGGGATTTTTACAACATTCACCCTGTGGACAATGCACAAGGGGAGCCAGTTGGGGCAAAAGTTTACATTATAAAGAAGATAATGGGAGATAAGAAACCTGAGTTTAAATCCATAACGACCAAACAAATCATGTATTTTTTTTTATTTCTTTTTCCACAAAATGAAAATGATTATATTCAATTGGAAACCATGGTGCCCCAGCCATGAATCTGCATAAGCTTTTGGCAGTTTTGTAATAGAGAAAAAATATGTTTTATTATAGAATTTCCCACAGGTTGACTCCTGGGTCCTGAATTACTTGTTTGGTTTTAGAAAATAGATAATAGAGTATTTTCTTAGCTACATTGGCCAAATGAAAATCTGATTATCAACTCATGTTATCTTCATCAACAAGATCCAAAATAAAAAAAGCTGGACATACTATCAGCTTATTTTATTGGTATAGAGCTGCATAGATTTAGTCTCCAAAGAACAAATCACCAAAGAGCGGGGTTTCTTGGTGAGGAAAGTCAAACCTTCCTAGTCTTCTGAAATGACCAAAATATTAAAATAAATACAGTATTTTTCAAATGAGCTGTTGGCGTGCCAAAAGTTCAAGGTTGCTAAAAAGTTAACTCCCAAATCATTCTGATAGATTATAGATTATATTTCTGGATTCGAATTGCTGTTTGATTCTTTCTCCTATTAGGTCATAAGATATAATAACCATGTTTTCATTCAATATTTGTTTGGCTTCCACCATGAGATAGGCTAATTTTTAGTCGCTGAGAACACAGCAGTGAACAAGACCCAGTTTCTGTTTTCAGGTACCGTAGGGGCTAATTGGGATGTGGAGGTGGCCATGGTATATGAGACAACTGACTAAATAAGCAATACCAAGACAAGGAGATAAATGCTAGCACACAGGTAAACACTGTGCAGCTCTGGGGTTCATAATGTTAATCACTTCAAGAGCGTTCACTATGTGACAGGCGCAGAGACAACATTTTACATGTAATGTCTCATTTAAACCTCATAACAACCCTCAGAGGTAGGTCCTTTTTCCCATTTTACAGACGAGAAACGGAGGCTTAGTAGCTCACCCAAAGTCACCTGTAATTAATAGTGATAGACTTGGAATTTGAACCTAGGTACCATGACTCCAGGTGTCTTATAGCTGAGACTGAAGAATAAAAGTTAATTAAGAAGAGGGATGGTAGCTAGGCCAGAAATATAGAGAAGATTTGTGTGGAGAGAGAAGAGAACCCAGAGAAGGAAGAGAGCATATTTTCATGGAACACTCACCAGTATGGAATGGCCGAAGCACAGAGTTCAGGGAGAGCAGGTTGACACGACAGATAGATTCACACCTTGCAGGAAGGTCTGCTTAGGAGCTGGTGCTTCAGATTCCTCCAGGCTGTAGAGAGGAGCCCTGGCCAACCTATGAGGCATAAAGTAGTGTCATCTGTTAAGTTCCCAGGCACTTTGGTCTTGCCAAAATAGTGGTTTTCCCCCAAAAGTTTTGTTCTAGAACTTTAAAAGATGATACAAATGACTTGATTCTTATTTTATAGATCAGAAAGTTAAATTTCAACTTGGTAAATTAACTTGCCAAAGTCACTAGTCAGAGAGCAAATTCTAACTCTGGTGTCTTTTCATTCTACCATATGGCTATCTTATTATAACAATGTTGAATCTGGTTTTCAAAACATAATGTTTATCACTAAAAATGAAACCTCTTTTCCCCCTCCTAGACTCTCTCAGTGCAGATGATGCCAGATTAATCATTTTGAAGTACATTTCTAAGCACATCACTCCTTCATTTCTATGTAATTATAAACTATTTAATTATGACAAATAAAAATAACAAATTCTTATACTGAAAAAGTCTGTTATTTTTCACCTGACTTTATAAATTATACATATTCAGTAGAATCACTTAGGAGACATAAAATAAATGAGTAGAATGTATTTTCCCCCTGAGTTATATATATATTTTTTGTATTACAGCATTTTGTCACAAATTCAGTTTATCAGAGAGTACAAAGAGCGCTTCAGAAAATAAGAAAACAAAGTGAGTCCATCAACAAGTTCACTAATCTCTCATTCCATATTTTCCTTCTGATAACCTTCATCTATCAACCGAGTCACCATTTAACTCATAGTGATAGTTACCATTCATCTTATCTCTACAAATTTCCTTCACAAAAAATGGGTCCATTTGCCTTAAATGCAACTAGTTTTGAATGGAAATATAAAAGGGATGTATTGTGCTCCCATACAACATCTACAAATATTGACTCTATCAAAAAAGACACAGTTTGAAAGAAAATAAGCCAATACACATGTAAAAACTTTAGAAATGGGTTTCATAAAGTCATTCTCATTTAAAATTTGCTGCAAGCGTCACATCTTCCTCGGCTCATCTTTCCCACAAATGAAGATGTGAGAAGACTTCTACCGAGGCTCTGTGAGCTGAGGATGTGTGTGCTTTAGCATCTGCGCTGCTCTGTAGCAGGTGCAAGCCTTGATGCCGTTGGAAAGCCTTATTGTTCTAGAAGCCATGGCAGAGCCCCCCAGATGCTTCTTTGAGTTCTGACCCCTAAAACAGAAGGCCTACATTGACCTGTTTGCTTTGTACCCCTTGCCATGTTTGAAAGCAGATGCCAGGAGTTCTGTCTCAACACAGATTTTCAGAAACTGTGGATCTTGGTCAGTCTCTGATAGGTCCCTCAGCCTGCACACATTTTTTTTAAGTAATCTATTAAAATAAAAGTTACTGAACATTTTTGGCCCCCTCAAGGGATGTCACAATGATGGACTTCTCAATTTCCATGAAGAGAAGATAGGAAATATTCCCTATCCATTCCCCTGGCCATTGCAGGCTGTCCTCAAGGGTTGTCTTTCACTAATGCAAACTTGAAAGAAGCAGCCACTAACAAAACAGAACAGTACTTTTTACATATTTGAAAACATTATGTATTTCATTGTATAGAAGCTTTATATGCATCTGAAGTTTACATAATTTATAATTTGAGAGATAATTGAGAGAGGAAAACTGCTTATTTGTTCATGAAACAGTACTTTTTAAAAATGCCATAGAATGCTGAAAGTCACAGAATTGAAACCTGAAATAGTTAAACTTGCAATGAGACCCATTCATTACTTTTCAGAAAAGAAAATCTTTGTAAAGCTAAAACATTCAATTCTTGGTTTTAGTCCAAAGATTCTGTTCAGTTGTTTTGAAGTTACAGGGAAAAAAATGTACTTTTCCTATCGTACTCATTGACATTTTTAAACAAAAATAAGTCAAAGATATTTAAACAGTACAACTTCAAATGTCAGTTGTTAATCCACTGTGGAGAAGAATCATAGGAGAAAAAAAAACTACGAAAAAATAAACTTGGAGTTTGATCATCCTTTCAAACATAGAATTAAACTAAGATCCTTTTAGGTTTATGATTGTACTATCAAAGTTGGGTTTATTTTTAACTAAAAGAGATTATAGATTCCTGTATTGTCTCTTCTAAAAGTATTTTTTTAGAGGAAATTTCTTTTAACTGTTGTGTTTAGAATCACAGAACAAAATAGTCACATGCCAAGAAGTTCTGTTTCACACACAAAATATGTACATTATCTTAATTATCCTACCATTTCAGAATACTTCTTGGTGAGAACTACTCTATTAAGATGATGAAAAGTAAAATTCATATGTGGCCTTTTCTCCAGATTCGTGTGTTATAATTTAATTCCAAATTCAGTTCTTAAGAGGCGAAGGATGCATAATTTAATTTAATGGAAAAGAAAGAAATAAAGTACAGGATCCCAGAGATAAAATTACAGATGTGTCCTTATAAGTTATATAGCCTCTTCCATTTAGAGACAGTGGAAAATTGATGGGTTTGAATTTGGGGGTAAGATATTTTATCTCTTGTAATTTTGGTTTTCTTATTTGTAAAATGGAGATAATAGTAAGATTTTCATAACAAAAGAGGAGATGTGTGTAAAACAGCATAGATAATATCTGGCAAAGTACATGCTTTACAATTGCTAGTTTCCTTCTCATTTCCTAGAGGCGTACAATCATTATTATAATTAAATATAAAATATCAGTAAAACAAATTGATAATAACCAATACTAAAAAATTTGAGTAATATATTTACTCTTCATTGAATCATTGTTTTTCAAGTTGCTGTTTTCACACTATTACTAATGTTAAATCAATTAGTTCTAACTAGAAAAGAAGAGAAAAGAGAAAAAAATACCGGGGTATAACACACATAGAAGAGTATTGCTTCATTACACTTTCAGTTATATGTACGGCGTGTCTGTGTATTATAGACTAGGTCACAATGTGAAATGTGTTTCTCACTGTGGGTTTCAATTGTTAAAAAACAAATTAAAAACATTGATGACTTCATCTGTTTTTCCTATTCTGACAATGCTGTTTTTGAGTTCACAAAGTGTATATAAAGATGACCTTGAACATATGCCAGTATTTCAGAATTCACTAATGCATTTTCATCAATTGAACACGTTTTCAACATCCAAACAAAATCAAACGTTCTGGTTATCTGGCCCCAAACTATAATTTATTGAGCAATTACTAATGGGCTGGCACCATGCTATACATACACTCTTATTTAATCTTTAAAACTGCCTCCTGACGTATTATTGTCTCCATTTTACAATGAGAAAACTGAGGTTCAGTAATTTAAACCCAAAGACAGGATTAGATTCCAGTTTGGCCTTATTTCCCCCACCCATCGCTTTTCACGGCTAAACCGTAATAAGTTCTCGGGTGGAATATAATTAAGTAGCATGGTAAGTGGGCAGTGGCTCCATGCCTGATGCTTGTCTGTCAAAGGTTTGCTGAATGTAGAGTAATACAAACCAGGGAAAGAATGTGCCACACAAAAGAAACTGCACATAGATGGTGAAGAACATTTCTCTCATAGAGCAAATTGGGTCTATCAGTGACTGGTTTAGTCATAACACAATTTAGCCTTTTAAAGAGTCAGAATTGTATAAATACAGTCAGGAAGTTCAAAAAGTAATATTTTAGAAACCACATTCTTTTCTCCAGAACAGACAGCACAGAAGGTTCCATTTCCCACATTAAAACACTCTGTCTTCTCCTTGGGACACAGTGAAACATTTACTAAGAAGTCTGAACAGTCAGGAGCGTGAACCCTGATTCTTTCCACTGTGTTCACAAGAGCAATGGAGTCAATGGCAGTCCAGGACTCTGAAATAGCCTGTTCAGATTTCTTTGCTCATGCTAATATGAATCACTTTGATTAAGTATTGCCCTGCTTTGCAGAATGGTATTCTGACATTATTAATAGTTGGCTCAGTTAAGTTGACCACAATAAGAGCTTTCTCCAGCCTGAGATAGAGCCAATCAAGCCCTGTGAATGTCAGCATTAAGCTTGGGGATGGATTCAGATCCAAATTTTAAAATATAGTAAACATTCTCTGAAGATATATTATAATGGGCCAGTTACTAAAAACCATCATAACAGAGCAATTGTAGAACTTTAAATGAAACCTAAATTTTGAACACATTATAGAATGGAACCTCTTAAGAGGATTTCCAGAATACCTACTAAAGATTGCATTCGTCTACTCTTTCCTTTTTTTTTTTTTTTTTTTTTTTTTTTGCTTAAGACCACTCAGCTCAAATCTGAATTAATTTATTCTTATATGATATCAAATGGTCTCCCAAAATCCTGTTTAAAACTTTCTTACTTATGAGTGGTATGTACTCAGTAACAAGATGTATAAAAAGCCTTAAGAAAGCATTATGAGCATCCCCAAGAAGCATGCTGCACTTGAGCCAAGTGAAGCACCACCACCGACATAAAGAAAGATGCTCAAGGGTGGCTTGTGAAATTTACTTTAAATGATGACAATGTATTTTGAACTAACATTCTTTCTTAAAAGCAAAACTCGTGGACAGAATTCCAATCAAATGGGTCAAAACCACTGTATTTAGACTAGAAGCAACCTCTTAAATCACTTAATCCATGGAACAGGGCAGTCATTTAATAAAGAACCTGGAATTTGTCTGCTTTTTTAGGAATCCGGGAAGAAATGATAACTTATTTTTCAATGATAAACTTTTAAACTGTTGATTATTTTCCTTGAACCCCCCGCCATGAGCTCAAATTTTATTTATAACTGCATATTTAAAAATGATCCCATTCAGCTCATGCTTTATTATACTGAGTATAGGAAAAAAGATCATGATTATAATAACTTGAAACATAATTATTCTACTTTCATATAGTATTTTAGCAGCCTGCCTCAAAAGTCATTTCTGTCAAAGTTCCTTTTCTATTAATTTTTTAAAAATTAATTCTTTATTTTCTATAGTTATTTTCTAAGGTATATTTTTGATTGTGTAATAAAGGCTCAGTATAGATAAATTAGAGAATATGGAAAAAATAGAGATGAAAACCCGAAGTCCCCCTCAACCCTGCCATACAAAAGAAATAACTATTAACATTTAGACTTTTATCATCCTCTAGCACATACATCCCCAATAAACTGTAAATCATAAGTAAGTGCCCTTGTTATTAAAACCTTTTCAAAAATGTTTTTAATAGCTGCAAATTTTATAGTCCTGGAATGTATAATAACTTTGATACATATTGCCTAATTGCCTTCCAGAAAGATAGAAATAGTACCTTCTCCTACCTGCTTAATCACTCTCTGGCAGTGCTGGAGATTGACATTGTGTTAAACAGCCTCTAAGATTGTCCCCAGTGATTCTCACCCCTTCAGTGTGGGCTGCACATAGACTTGCTTCTCTTGAATAGAATATGGTAGAAGTGATGGACTTCAGAGATTGAGTTATAAAAAGACTGCTTCTGTCTTCTCTCCCCTCTCCTCTCCTATTCTTTCTCTTTCTCCACTTCTTTCTCCTCTCCTCCTTTCCCCACCCCTGACTTCCCGCTTCTTTCCCCTCCTCCTTACTTGCACTAAGGCAGACGAGCTGCCATGTTGTTAGAAGCCTAACTGAGAGACAGACTTGGCATGAGTTTGGAAGAAGATCCTTCACCGTCAGTCCAATCTTGAGATGACTGAACTTCATGGGAAACCTTGAGCTAGAACCATCCAGCCAAGTTGTCCCCAGATTCTTGACCCATAAAAACTGTGAGAAACAGTTTATTACTTTAGGCTGCTAAGTTTTAGGGTGAGTTGTTCAATAGCAGTAGATAACTTATACAATCATTTTTCACAAATTTTCATTTGAATGCCTGCATCTATAGAAAGATCGAACATTGTTTTTCATTTGTTTCTTGGTCATTTGTAGTTCTTTTGTTGGGAATTATCCGTTGGTATGTTTTCCTTTTTCTTTATTAATTCATAAGAGCTCATTACGTGTGAAAGATACAACCCTTTAACCATTATGTATGTTGTAAATACTGTTTTTTCAGTTTTCCATTTTGTTTATATTTCTCTAGACTCTGAAGTTGTTCAACATAAAAGTCTTTCAATTTGTTGTTGGAAAAAATCTATAGTTCCTTTTATGGTTTCTTCTTTTGTGTTTACGCAGAGAAAAGTCGTCCTCATCCCTAAATTAAATATATACTCAACTATATTTTCTAATCCTTTTAGCTAATAAAACCATAAACATGTAACTATTTAATCTGTTCAACTTTCATTAGTATGATAAGAAGTAAGGATACAATGATTTTTCTTCTAAATAAATTTCTGATGCTCCCAGTAATATGCATTTAATAATAATTTTAGACTGATTTAAATTCTGTCTTTACATAGTAAATTCTTAGCGTAGCAGTTCTGAAAATGTGTTCCATGGACCCAAGAGGTTCTTTAGAACCCTTCATGGGTGCCTCAAGATAAAGACTATTTCCATGATAATACTAAGACATTATTTAACTGTTTCACTGTCTTGACATTTGCACTGATGAAGAAAAGTCAATGGCAGGTGGAACCATGGATGCCTTAGCATCAATCAAGGTAGTTTTACCACATTGTTCTAGTAGTCATTATATTTTTCACCTCCACGCACTTGTACTTAAAAAAAACGAAAATCCGGTTTTACTTAAGAATGACTTCGATGGGACAAAAAAAGTTATTAATTTTATTAAACCTCAAACCTCGAGTACACATCTTTTCAATATTCTGTGTGACATAATAGGAAATACACATAAAACACTTCTACTGCATAGTGGAAAATGATAGTTGTCTTTAGGGAAAACACTTGTGCAATTTTGTGGATGAGAGCTTTTTCATGGAACACCATCTTAATTGAAAGAATGACTGAGAGACAAACTAAGATCGTGTGGATATAGGTTTCCGGCAGACGTTTTCTTGGAAATGAGCCAAATGAACTTGTCACTGTGAGGGAAATAAAGTATTTCTTGCCAAAGATAAAATTTGAACTTTTGAGTGAATAGTAGAATTTTGAGAAACGTATCTAACATCATAATCTTGACGGCTTCTCAAGACTTAAAGAGATTTCTGATGAAATCAGTGATAATATTAACAAACGTGATTTCTGACATTGCATAATAAAGTTTATCAGCATTCAGACATCTGCATAACTCAGTTCAAAACACAAGATAGACAAAGGGATTATAGAGTACAAAAACTTAATTGGTAAGGTTTCAGATTTCACATTCCAGCTAACTTTTAAGAAACTACCATGTGGTAAGTTCTAATTTAGTATCAAAGAAGCCTACTGACACTCCTTCTCTTATCCAACTATATATCTGTATTAGGCCAAATTTTCCTAATATATATTAATCAAAGCAACATAAGGCAACAGACTGAATGCAGATGCGGATATGAGAATCTAGCTGTCTTCTATTGAACATGATATTAAAGAAAATTTTTAAAAAATGGAGAACAATGCCACCCATCACTTATTTTTATTTTGGAAATTATATTTTTTAAATAAAAACATGTTATTTATGTTAATATATAATGAGTTCATTATGGCTAATTTAAATAAATCAATACATGAATATTTTAGTAATTTCTCGGTTTTAATTTCTCGTGCAGTGAGGTTTTTTTAGGCAGTGAGTATTAATAGATGTAACGCACATAAACAAGACCTCTGAGATACCATTTTCCTTCTTTCCTTGTCCATGTCATGTCTACTGGAGCCTTCCTATCAGCACTTAAATATACTCAAGTCCTAAAATACCCTCAATCCCACTTTTTCTTTCAGATAGTGCTTCTCACATTCCCTTTAAAACCAAACATTTTTCTCTCTTGGCTTCTCGGTAAAAACGAACTGTCACGGTCTTCCTTCCTCAGTGGCACCTCATGCTCAGTCATCTTTGATAATTCATCATCCTCCGTCTTGCTTTTAAGTGTATGAAGTCTCTCCAGGCTCAGTCCTAGGACTTCTTGTCACATTCTTTCTCTCATCAATTGGTTCACCCATTTTCATGTCTCTAAAAGTCCATCAATATTTACTTCTCTATTGTATTTCACTTTATACAGTCACATGATTTTTTTCTTCTTCTCTCTTTTTCATGTTGCTATAAATATTTAGATGAAAACAACTGCGGAAAATTTGAAATGTTTAATCCATCTTCTCTGTGGCTCTACGAGCCAGGACATAGCATTAGATAGGGAAAAGTGGATTAGAGCCGAAGTTCTGCCAATTATGTTCCATCCTGGCACGTGTGGAAAGGGCAGGCACCTCTGATTTATAGAAGAGACTGAAGCTGCTGCCAGTGCGAACTGGTTGTGTAAGCGAATTAAAATAGTCTACTCCGAAGACCTATACTTCCCTTCAAGAAACGTATAAGCTTCCATTATTGGTAGCATAAATCACCCAAACAACTACATCAACCAAACCAAATTATATAGATTTTAATGAGGGGCCCAGTAGCTGGAATAATTCTTTATTACCCAGCAGTCCCCAGCAGGATTCTCTGCTTCTGTCGGGCAGGATTCTCACCATCTCTCACTCATTCCTGGTCTCTTTTCACATTTGATTTTCGTCATGATCATCCTCTTTCCTGGGATGAAATTTAACCCATTAGGTCTGATTTATTTTACAACATAAGTTTTCTTCAACCTTGCTTTTATAAATGATAATTTCATTGTGATCAGGTTTCCTGCAACTCCATTGCATCAAATTCCACTCCTAGTCATCAATTTTAAAATGTGTCATCAGTTGCATCTACCAAATCTAAAGTAAGGGTTTGTGCATCTCTGCTCATACCATTCAACACCTGCAGTGAGAAAATTTCGTTTTCAGATTCCAACTGCAACAGTAATTTGCCTCTTATGTATGGTAACTTCTTTAAAAACTGTTCCGACTTTAAAACCCCACCCTTTAAAAGACGGTTTCTTCTAAGCTATATTTTTAAAAACTATATAGTTGGCACAAATCATGACAATTGGTAAGTCTAGACTGCTGAATCTCTAAGTGCATCAAGCAGGCTTAGAACAATGCCAGTGAATTATGTATTCTCTGTGAAAGGTGCTAAAACACAGGAATTCAATAAGGAGCATGACTTTATTCTTAAAAGAATATCTGGGAAACACTTGGAATATTTTTGAAGCTATTTGAAAATTATATTGTGGGAAGGGAAAGATGGATCTAATTTCTAGAGAGACTTTTGAGTGCCAAGGCTGTGGCTCAGTACCTTAGCATGAGTGCTTTTATTTTGCACAGCATGACTGTGAGATCGGTATCATTTTGCCCTCTTAGCAGACCAGAGAGTTGAACTCATATATATTAAGTAACATGCTTGAGATCACACATTGCATTTTAATATAACAAAGATGATATTTTTGAAATATTTTCCAACGTACTCTTTCTTTACTGTACCCATTCTGCCATTAAGGATAAGCCCAAAGCTATCGTCTGAGAAAGAAAAGGGTTGGTATAGGATAGATCCTAGGGAAAAAAAGTCGTTGTTCCGCTTTGACTCTCAAGGCTGCATTGTTTGTTTGTTTGTTTGTTTGAAGCCATTGGAGAAATAAAAATGTGCTCATTTTCTTTTCCTCCTATAGTCTCCATCTTTTTCAATGTCATGACTCCCTACATCACCAATCCCAGACTTTAGGTGGTCATCATCAATTCTCTATCCTTTTCTTCATTTTCCGAGTTCAGTGGTCAACACAAACCTGCTCATGTTACTTTCAAAGAATGGTATATATGGACTTCACTTCTTTCTCTGTGTTCCAATTCTGGCTTTCTAAATCAGGGTCTTGTGATTTCTAAATTGGCTGCTAAAAATCCTATGTTCCTCTTTTCATTATGCAATATTCTATATTCCGATCATCCTCTTTACCATACTGAGGATAATCTGTAGAATAAGGTTCAAATTATTTTGCGTGGAAATAAAACATCTGCATGATCAGGTTGCTGCCTCTCTTTCCCTGTGCTTTCCCTGCCCTCCTCCTGCCACACTTCACAGTCACAACAAATTACCAAGAGGTGCAATAATACGCCCTGATGTTTCTCAACTACATGCACATATTACTTTTTTGTTAAGAATGCCTCTGATCATGTGGGGAACTGTCAGCTTAAATGCCATTTACCCTAAGATGTCTCCTGGGCTCTACTCACCTTCTCTTCTATCTTCCATTCCAGCATTAAGCTCTTCTTCTGTGGTCTCCCATAGAATCATAAATACATCTTTTTGTAATTACTTATGTTCATCTCTTCAGCTGACCTAGAATTCCACATTCTATTTTCTATTTTTATTTTTAGCTCCGCTTAATACAAATGTGTCACTTGAATGAAGAGAAGAAGCAGATGAGTGTAGTTGCATAATTTGGACACTTCTGAATACCCGAATCTACCGGTGTGACATGAAGGCGAAGATATGCAGTAGACGATTGGTCTTGTCTAGACACTATGGGTTTTATATTCAAGAGATTGATTAGCGCTAGAGACGGAGATTTGGGAATCATCAGAGGTGGTAGCCAAGGGCATGGACATGGGGAAAAAACTTAATAAGGAAAGAAAAAGAGCCAAGAATAGAATCCTAGAGTACATTAATATTAAGAAGTTGGTGAAATCAGAAAAACCTACAGAGATGACAGAATATCACTCTGAAAGTTTGGACAGAATGATCTTGAGGAAGTCAAGATGGAAGAGAGTTTCCAGAAAAAGGGAATGTCTAATAAAAATGATAACTGAAAAGTATCCATTAGATTAAAGGTTTCATTTAGTGATAATATTATTAGGGCTGTCATTTTAAAAAGTGGAGGCAAAATTTGAGTACATGAAGGATAAATGATGATTAAAAACGATGAGATGGTGAGTGTTAATTTTCTTGCTTTGTCAGTCTTGGAATTATAGTTATGGGTCCACAGAGAAACCATGGTGAGAAAAGTGTCAGCAGTGTTTCTTAGTCGGGGACTTACTGGCACTGTGGACAGGACAAGGGTTCACTGAAGCTGAATATCTCTGACCTTGCCCATTAGTGCCCCAGTCATGGTGAAACCCCAAAATTATCTCCACTGTTTTGCAAACCCTGCATGTGGGAGAGTACATCCAGTTGAGAAACACTGATACCTGGGTTGAGTTTGCTCTATCAACTAGCAGAACGTTCTGTAGACTTTGGGAATTTTCTTGAGTGAGAAGTCCCACAAGAAAGTCTTTTAGCCATGGGGTTATCAGAAGGCTTTCTTCCCTAATCAAGACGTATTATTAGCTTACTATTAGAATCATAATAGCCTTTATCTTTCAGCCACTCCTCATATCTCACAGAAGAGGTTTGTATACTGCTTGTCTGTTTCCAGCAGAAGTTTCACACCTGCTTCCTCCTAAAGAGTGAGCTGTTATGTTCTGAATAGATCTCCAATGCTGCTTTTCCTGTTGAAGGAACACCAGCAACAACTCATTATTTTTAACATATCCTTAGTCTGCATGAACATACAGGTGTTCGTTAATATAGTTGTGTGTGTATGTTTAAATCTCTTTTGCTATATTCCTGTGTGAACACATAATGTAAAACATATGGAATGTATTCTTCTACACTAATTTCTACCTTTTTGATTTTTCTCGCGCTGACACCTTCCATGGAATATTATTTATTTTTCTGTTCTTCCCAAATTCTCCTGGTGCTATGAAGCCCTCCTGAAGTCTCACTCTTCCAAGAAGCTTATCATACCATTCTAGCACCGATGTAAAAACTAACTCTTTGTGTGATCCTAAGCAAGCCCTGACCTTTATGAGTCTTGGTTTCTGAAACTTTAAAATATTATTATCAGCACGGACTCTATCACATACATTAAATCTGAGGTTCAGATAAGTTATTTATTTGTGAGAGTAACTATGCAAATAAAAGCCTAACTATGCAAATAAAAGCCTACTAGTAGTGAAAGCAAATTCACGAATTCTCTATTCTTTCATGTCAACTGTTTCCATATAACGTTTTCCGTGGAGGAGTACATTCCTTCTTGAGGTCTGTATGCTCTGAGAGAGAAGCTGCTTTGTCATTTCATTCACACAGCATGTTTTTTACTGAGTTGTCCAACAGCATAGCAAAAAGCAGCGGTGGATTTCATGATCTTTACATTTGCACATGAGAAACTGATAGCAGACCACCAACTTACTTCACATTGAGACCAAACAGCTCTCAGATGGAAACAATGACTTTTAGTCATTAACAGCCCGATTAAACAGAAACCGTTGACCTAGAGGTGAAAGGCGCCGTAGCCCATTCCCTATTCTTAGACCTGGAGTCACCTACCAGTTTGCTTTGCTTAATTACTTCGCTCATTAATGGGATGCCAAACTTAACTGCAACACACGCACACGCACACATGCACACACATGCACACAGAGGCACGTGTACCACCAGAGCAGATTTTTATATTTCAGTTGTCCACCTTTTTCAGCATTTTTTGGAGATAACCTAGGAGATTCCATGGCTTTGCTTAAGCCATACATATCACACGGGGAAATATCTGGAACACTGAAAGGATGTTTAAAAAGATCAGAGGAGATTATATGATAAAATAATATTTATACTACTCATATATACCAACACAGTCCTAAAATGATTAGGGCCATGTTTCGGGTTTCAGTGAGTCACTTCTGGCAGGCATGAGTTATTGCAGCACTAAGAGCTACGTGGCTGCTGAAAGACTAGCAGCCTGTGATAGGTTTGTGAACTGATAGGGTCTTTTTTTTCCCCCTTTTCTCCAGATGAGTGCTATCGAAAACATGGTAAGAACCATAATATTTTGCTGTATAACACTAAAGGGAATATATTCACATGAAGTGATTATCTCTGATGTTTCTGGACAATCAAAAGATACATTACATTTTCCTAATAATACCTACCTTCTTTTTTGATATGATGTTTTAAAAGAACAGCTTGCACTTATAATCAGTACAATTTATCACCTATCCCCAAAGTACCCTGCCGTTGAAATGCCTGACATATATATTGGGTGTCACGGATTTAGCAAAAATTGAATTATAAATTGCCCTGCCAGTTTTTGCCTCTGGAAATAATGAAAAAGTAAGCTAAAGAAATGTTCTATACTTTTTAAGTGACTATGAAGAAACAACTAGCATAGATTGCCAAAATATTATCTCTCTGAGCATGAATTGTTTGGGCAAGTAAGAAAATATAACAATAGAAGCAGAAAAAGAGTGCAAATTCTACTGCCAGAAAAAGAGAGCAGTTGTAATGATGTAGTCACTTTAAACAATTGAAGGATTTAATGTCTGACAACCTCAGGGTCACCCTAAAGCCAAATAAATTGTCATGCAAAAACTCTTTTTTGAAAATTATAATTTTTTTATTCTTGTAAATGAAATGATGGCCTATTGGAGTTACTTCATTAATTAACAGTCAAAATGGGTTTCTTGCTCAGCGTCTCCCAATTTATTTGAACTTAAATAATATGCTTGTGAACAGTTCATATAAGCTTTTAATTACATGCTCATTGCAGAAAACTTGGAAATGCAAAAACTTATTTAAAAAAACCAAAGTTTGTGCCTCCACTCAAATTTAGTGTATTTTTTCTAGTCATTTTTTTCCTCCGCTATATATTTTTAAACAAAATTATGTTTATACTCTGTATGCATTTTTATATTGTTTTTCCACCCATTTATAAGCTGCAATATTCTGAAATATATTATTTTTAATGATTGTATAATACACTGCTATAGGAAAATATACTCGCTAAAATGTTTCCCTATTTTTGAACACAGTGTTTTCTAACTTTTGACTGTGAAAAAAATAAAATGACTGTATACATACTTTATGTTTGATCTCTATTTGCTTAGAAATGGAATTACTGTATCAAAACATGAAATTTTGAAGTTTGTTAATAGTATTTTTAAATCTCTTTTCATAAAGATTAAATCACTTTCCTTTCCACCAGTAGCCAATAAAGCTGCCAGTCACAAAAAGCCTTACCAGGTTTAAATTTTTTAAGCCTTTGGCCTTTTGATAGGTGAAATATTTTATCTCCTTTTAATCTGAATGTTTTGATAATATGTCGCAAGATTTTTTTATATGTTTATTAAGTGTAAGAAGATTTTCTGTGAATTGCCTATTATTGACTTTATCTTTAATCGAGATGAGTAATTTCTTTAAATTTACCTTTAGTTAAATTGATAATACAATAATGGGGTTTTTTCCTATTAGTGATATCTTACAATGGATGACAATTTGATTATATGGGTTATTTTATCCCATACTTTATAAATTTTTAAGAACATAGTTTTAAAAGACTAAATATGTGACATCATTATTTAAATAAGCTCATTAAATTATTTTTCCACGTTTATAATAACTATCCAGCTTGACCTTTTCAAAGTTTAGTCATTTTAGGATGTATTTTGGTCAATTCATTTGGAGAAAAAGATCTCACAATTTCACTGATATTTTCCAGTTAGTGACATATTTTATAAAAAGTTACCTTCTTGTTTTTCCCTGATGTTACCTCACCTTACTTAGGTGGTAGCGTTTTCAAAGTCTCCATCAGGTTATTTTTGGAAATCTACAAAAACATTTACCATAAACAGACTCCTTGTTACTCTGATTCTATATATTTTATAAACTGAGTTGCACGTAAAGATCTTGACGATTTCAGAGTCTCTTCCAATCATGCTAGTTTCCCAAAAAACAAAAAGCAATAAAACACGAGGGTCCTGTTAGTCTATATTCTCTTGGATCTTAATACGAAAGATGGAAATATTAAATTAAGATTAACAATTTCAAGCAGGAAGAAAAGCAAAAATACTGGAAACGGGTATAATCTGTATCCTTTAGTTCTGCTCCAATACATGTGATGTTCATCTACTGCGGATGAACACTGTTCTATACTTACTTGTTGAATGGCTTCACTTCTCTCTGAAACTTAGTTTCTTCATTTACGCAGTTGAGTTTTGTAAAAAAAAAAAAAAGAAAAATGAACTTTACAAAGTAATTGTGAATAATAAGCAATGTGTATAAGGAACCTGACACTTTGAACAGCTCTTAACATATGTTAGATGCTCCACAAATGATGGCTCCTACTGATACTTTCACTACTGCGGTTTCTACTACTACTATTTATATTTAAACTTCTTAATTTCTTTAAAATGTTTACTCGGCTATCTCAATAAAAACACCTTTAAGCTTGTATAAAATCTTAAAGTTTTATAGGATTTTTCTCAAATATCGCACCTGATCTTTCAAAAAAAAACAAAAACAAAACCCTATGAAATAAATAGGAACAGTGTTATTGTCTCAGTTATGAGCCCTACTTCCATCGTCATTTCCATCTATCTATTCCATCACCTCCTGAGGACACAAATTGCAAAGGAAGCCAAACGAGGCCAATATCAGAGTATAAGACCTCTCTCGCTATTCTCTTCGTATTTCCCTTACCTCTTTTGCTTTCTCACCCATCAAGCAAATGTCATTTGAGTTCTAGGAACAACATAAGTGTTCTCAAGACAAACAGTATAAATGGAATGCATTGAGTTAGAAAAACCATTGTGAAAAGTGTTAGTCATTATCGCTGAAGGTTAAATAAGGACAGCTGCTGCCATGAAATTCAGAAGCCTTTTGATAACTAGCTCTTCCCCAAGGCTTATGATGATGAGCTCCCATATTTTATTATGTTCACATTTTGTGTGTGGGAACATCAACATGTCTCTGAATCAGGTAGTCCATCTCTATACTATGGATCGCTCAGAATTGTATCTTCACTGCATTGTTGAGTCCAAATTCATTTTTTTGAAGTCATTTCCTTGATAAGCAATTAGAAGTTTGCAAAAACAAGAAGACATGGTTCTTAATAATGATATTTTTTCATACTTATAATGTTAGCCTTCGGTGGAGAAATAAACTGAGCTTTGCAATGCACAGAAGCCCAACTCTGCTTCTCATGTCATTTCAACCCCTTGATCTTCCACCCTCCTAGAGGGTGATATTTCCTTCCAGAGAATTATGAATCAGGTATATAAAGTAACATCTCAGAGACAGTGCGAACCATAAATCTGCTAACTGTTTTCTTCTGGGTTTATGTGTGGCATGACAGACAAGGAATTCAGACCTACGTAATAAAAGTAGCCATTATATCCTGGCTAATGGTGGACTTGCTGCCACTGGAATTACTGTCCTAAATAAATGCTGTAAAAAATTTGCTAGACTTCATTTTATTCTGGCTGACTTCCTGCCTTTCCAAAATAGTGATAGAAGTCAAGACCAAAAAGGAGAATAGAGCCAAAAAAGAAGGAGGATGCATGTCACATAGACATAAAACAGATCAGCTAAACCTACCTTTACTTAAACACTAGATAGTAAAGGCAGAAAATAAAACCATCAAACCTTATGGAATAAACTCAGTAAATTTCATATGTTCAGGTAGCGATGGAAAGTGCAGTGTACATGTTTAATTCTTTCCTTAAAACTTTAAATCTGCAAACAAATAACAATAGAAATTCCTTTTGATCTTGACAAATATAATCTGAGTTAATTTAGGGTGTGAGGCCGTGACATTGAAATGTAAGGTTGTGTTTTCTCCTCTCCTCAGTATCTTGCGAACGGCCAGGAGTAAGAGCTTTAAATCAGGCTTTTGGGTTTTCCAGTAGCACTGCTGTGAATGAAGTAAACCACAATGAAATCAAAATGCGATTGTGAAAAGAATGTCACACTTCATATGCAATCTTGATAGTCTCATTTTACTTGCTGTTTATGATTTAAAATGATCACATTCTAATGGACAAATGCCATATAGCAGAAAATATTCATTTATGAGGTCAGAATTTTTATCTCTAGCTTCTAAAATTTGTTAGAATATTCTTATTTGGTTCATATGGCACTATTTTCCTCTAGGAAGACACTATTTTAAATTCAGAAAGAGTAAAAGTCATTCTGATTTCCTACTGCCTTATGATTTTGTAAAATGTATTGGAAAATCTTGTGTGTATAAATCCATATTGAATAAAGATTGATGCCTTCAGAATTAATATGAAATGTGAGAAAGTAAAATAAAGCTATTTAGTGGGACTATTTAAGTCTGTAGCAGAGGAATAGAGAGCATCAGTTTTTGATTCAGATTCTACCATTTCTAATGTTTCTTTCGTTCTCCAATCCTCCTTCTTGGTCCCTACACTCCCACTCTCCCTGCCCACCACACCTTGAAATACTAGATTTCTTCTGAGTTTGAAAGTCTGTATACTTTGTCTTGCTCAGTGTTTCCCAATGTGTAAGAAACAACTAGAGTGCTTATTAAAAACATAGATTACCACTTAATCAACCTTGGAAGTTCTTACTCAGTATATCCGGAATAGAGTCTAGGAATATGAATTTTAAAGAATTGTCCAGTGATCTCTATGTTCCAACAAGTTTGGGAAGTGTTGCTTTAAGCCATATTACCTATCCCTCTTGTTTTAAAAACCATCTATATGCCTGTGATGTCTAAATTATACATCCAATCAAAACATCTCTTACACATCTTCGTATTTGATATCATCACTTAGATGTCTTACAGCTATCCTAAATTTAACATTTAAAACAGATCTCTTGATCATCTACCCAATATTTACTCATCTTTCCGTCTCCTTTTCTCTATAAATGACACTAAAATCCACCTAGTTGCTCAGCTTAAAAACCTGGTAGCAATTATTGACACCTCTCTTATCCTTAACTGCTATATCCAAACCATTCACCAAAGATCCCTGGATCAGACCTCCAAAACATATTGAACCCATCCGCTCTCATTTTTACATCTGTATTGCCACTCTCTTGGAAATAAGCCAACAATTTCTTGCCAGAAGTAATATCATAGCCCTTTAATTTTTCTCCCCCATTCTACTCTTGCTCTCCCCATATTCAGTTTCCATACAGCAGCCAGCTGATTTTATTAAAATGTAATTTTGATCACTCTTTGCTCAAAAATCTTTAATGCCATTTCTTAATCCACAGGATAAATTCCCAATTCTTACCCATGTACCTCTCCAGCCACACCTGGAGCTACTCTCCTTTCACTCAATGCACTCCTGGCTTCTTCTCTATGGCCAGTCCTAACAATCATCTGGGTCTCACTTAAATGTCGTTGTCATAGAGAAGGCTTCCTGACCACCACTATCCTCAAACTAAATTACTGTGTCTCTTAGAATCTTTTGTACATTTGTCTTCATTCTGTTTATATGTTTGTTTTTCCTGTTTGGGATCATTTTTTTTAATACCTGTCTATTCCACTAAACCCATAAAAGTAGGAGTCATTCATGTTTTACTCAATACTCCTCATGCTTGGCAGGTTTGGCACATACTAGGTACTCAATATATGCTTTTTGAATGAATGAATAGATGAATGAGTGTTAGCTACTGAAAGCACACCGGTGAACAATAGAAAATAATCCTTGCTTTTGTGGAGTTAACATTCAATGAGAGAGCTATTATTTTCTAGAACACTTGATGATTTGTGAATAAGGAAATGGGGGATTTTTTTTTAAGTCTGAAATGGCATGAAAAATTATTGTATAACTTTTATGTGTTTTATTAATGCCCATTATTGATTATGTTAGGGTCTGTGCTATTTCGACTATGTTAAAGCTTATATGTTCATAGAAATTTAAAACAGTTTGTGTAAAATGTGAGACTGGCAATTTTGTCCCCAAATGTTCCACTTGGTTGATTGATCCCAACGCCAAGAGACTTTCTTCAAATAAGCAGGAATGAGCCCCACGCTCTGTGTCCCTTATTTGTCTACCTACTGAAAGGCCAGGGTGAGGCAAATGAAAGAGATTTACCTAGAAAACCTTCGCTGGCAGGGGCAGCAGTTAATAGTGTAACATGTGAAGACAGTTCCACAAAGGTCCTCACATGAAGTTTTGGGCTTGTTGAGAAAAAAATGATTCTTTAGTAAACAAGAAAAAAACGAGAAATTTTAAAATATTTAAAGACTAGATATATCCATTTCAGATGACTAATGAGTTAATGAAACTAAATTAAGAGAACTTTCTAAGAATTTAACCACTTCTTCATATATTACTAAAATACTATCAAAAACATTTTACCGAAGTTCTTTTTCACCAGAAAAGGATAAAACCTGTATGTCCAAACCTCACAGTATGTTCAGGGTGCGGCCGCCTCTGTAACAATGTTAATCTAGGCTACTTGAATCAGCACCTAGTGGAAGAAAAAACAAAATATGCTATTTTTAATCAGAGACCAGTGAGTATGGTCCATTTTAATGTAAGATTCTCCTCATACTCTAAATGGAAGACATTTTCCAGCTTTTTGTTGCCTTTAAAGAACGAGATCTTGCATAAAAATATCAGCTACAAGTTTCTAAGCAAACGTTTCCTTTTACAATATGGCACACATCATAATTCCTTTGCCTGGTTCTCCCTGAAGAAGGGCCCCTAACTAGCAGCCACTCTTCCCTTAAAAATGCAGTAAAAAGAAATGAAACACAGCCACAACAAAACAAGGAGTCCAGAGCAAAGGTCTTGCCCTGAATTTATCATTTGTTTATATTTCCCCTAGTCTTTTAAAATTTCTCTTGGTGCATCCCTTTTGCAAAGACTTAGCAGTCGGTTAGTAAAATCACTATAAAATATTGTCTTCAAATAAACTAATTCAATTTGGCCCATAACACACAAATACTGGTTAAATTTTACTGTGTTCACATTATTCCATGATTAGTACATGTAAGTCTGAAATTCTCACATTTGCCCTGTTTCGTTTTAATGAGAAATCCTCCTTGAACAAAGAAAGAGTTCTTCAAAGAGAATTAATTCATTTATAGACTCATACGTGCCTGGTTCTTTCCTTCTCCCCATGAAATGATCTGTTCTTCCACTGAAGTACTATTTGCCAATTTTCAAAGCAGAGTTAATTTTTTCTAAAAATGTTAACAAGCCTTTGAAGAGAAATGTGACTGTAAAAGTGTTGAGATCCTTAATCAAATAGCATGACCATCACTGCAATAAACAGTCATTTACGGACTATTTTTTAGTTACCTCCAAGAGCCACAGGGAAACCGTTTCATCTCTGTTCCATTCTTTTGTCCCCACACTGACTGAAAAGGGAAACATATCTTAACATAATATTATTATGCCTGCCATTCACAATAGTGCCAGCTTTCTGTTAAGGGCGGATAATGGTTTGCCCCAGTGAAGCCTCTCTGACCGGCAGATCCTACCAGGCGGATATTCTTTCATAAGCTGTTACACTTGTAGCTTTTCACAGTTTACCTCAGTTGTGACACTAGGAAATTAGAAAATGTTGCATGACTCATTCCTACCGCTCAGCTAGCCAGAAGTAAAGTCTTCCCAGATAATTAGAGAACGCAACTGATGCCTATCATTGCTAAAACACATATGAAACAAAAAAGTACACCTCATAATTTATTAACAATAATATTAGTACTGTTTTTCTCTCTAAAAGATTCTTTATAAAACCTACCTCCGTGATTTTTGTTGCATCCTCCCGAAATGAGAAATGAAGTGTTTTATCTCTTAAAAAAGAAAGGAAAACATCTAATACCATAATGATTAAATAAACTTTAATTCAGGAAGTAAATATGTATTTAATATAGCATCCTCGAGTCCCTCTTTAGATGTGGGATGGAAGGGGTGGGGATGAGAAGAGGTGAGCACATGAGATTTTAGGCTTTGTGCGACTAACTCACAATCATCAAGATATATGCCCTTAAATGATATGATCTTAAGGCAAAAAAACAAAAAACAATAAAAACACAGAAGTCCAAACTGTACAGGTAAGCCAACCCAGGTGTACTTTTAAAATGTTTTAAAATACCCTAGGTAAATATATGAATTATGAATGATGGTTATTTTTAGGTGATCACTTTACAGTTGATTTTTTTTTTCATTTTTTAGCTATTTCCTCAACTATTTTACAATGAGCGTATTTTAGAGTCAGAAAAATAAAAGAATAACCCCTATTTTCTCATAGGCATTTTTTTGCAATCAAGAAATTCCTTGTGTTAAATACCATATCATAGCATAATAACATCATTATGATATTATAGGTGCTCTAGAAATGATATTAAAATATTGGGGACCCTGGAAGTGAGACTCATGCACACTGCCTGGAATGAGAAAATACAAGGGAGAATTTAGAATTGGTTCTAAAGAATGAGAAGGATACTTATTTTTCAATTGCAGAAAGGAGATGGTGAGAACACCCCTAGCCAAGAGATGTGTTTAAAGAGTAACACATCCTTTAAGGTTGATTAATTTGGAGAGGGGAGCCAGATGATCAAACTTTTGTAGGCTACCACCATTATGATGATAATAGCTGACATTTTCTGATCCCAAACTATGTGTCAGACGCTGTTCTAAGGTTATAACTTCTTATCTTCTTTAATCCTTATCATAACCCTATAGGGTAAGTGGCATTATCCACATTTTATACATGATGAAACTAAGGTACAGATTGGGTAACTTGCACAAGATAACCTTAATCAATTTTATAAAATGACACCAGTTTAGTGAGAATATTTTAAGAATAGAATGTACCAGATTAACATTCATTAAACAAGCAGAACTATTTGTTCAATCATTTTTATAAATATCCTATTGTTATCTTATTATACATACCATTTTCAAACTCAGAAGCCCAAGGCCAGTGTTGATTATTCATCCTGTCTTGCTGTCCATAAGTGGTGATTTTATTGGAAGATTTTTACTTTCATCTTTTGTTCCTATTCCCACTCAAGTATAGGTAGCATAGCCAGGATCTAAGCACTGGGCTGCCTGTGCAAAGCTGGACCACTATGCCACTGCCTCCCTACAGAACTTTACGCTCTAACCTGGAAGAAAAGTCTTCAAAGCAGGGATCTGTGATAACTCATTCCCATAGCAGCGTGGAGAACAGCTCAGCATCAAGAAAGACTGTGCTGAAACTTCCAAGTGGAATTTATGAGGACCCAAACTCAGGCAGTAGCCAGCGAATGGAGAGGAAATGGGATCCGAGATCTAAGATAGACCCAAGAAATACTTAGGAGATGGGATTAACAGCATTGTATGAATCCTTTGATGTGAGAAAGCGAAGTGGCGATAGATGTGGATGACATTAAGGAAAATAGTGGGAAGAAATTACTTTTATTTTATTAAAAAAAAAACATTTTTCAAACTAAATGAGCTAAAGGACAATGCTTCAGAGTAATTAGAGATGCTATAATAATGACCTCATTTATACCAAGAAAATATCTAGAAAAGACAGTCTTTTCTTCACTATCATTAATCAAATAATATCTACTCTAGATAAAGTGCATCCTAGAAAAATGTACGGTTTTTAAAAGAAGGAAGACATGCTGTCTGACCTCAGAAATTTTAAATGTCTGGTTGAAGGAAAGGAAATGAAGAGAGAAAGGAAAAAATCTGACATAAAGTAGGGGGAATACAAAGATTATGAGACATTTTAAAATAAATGAATGAATGAATGAACGTCCTGTCTTATACTAGAGGGGATTTATGGTGTATCCTGGTTGCAACCAGGGAGGTATCCCAGGGACCTACAGCCTATGTATCAGCTTTTAAAAACTCTGAGGGAGGGGAAAAAAAAGGTTTATTTGAGAGATAGTAAGTTTAGCTTTAATGGAGGTTTTAGGAAATGTGGTTGGAAGTAAGCCTTTAGGGGGCAAAGCTTATGAAGGACCTGGAAGGCAGAATTTGCGATTTGAGATATAGACAAGGAAAATTCATCAAAGAGTTTTTTGTTTTGTTTTGTTTTGTTTTTGTTTTTGTTTTTGTTTTTGTAATGTGCCTGTTCTTTTGCTTATTTTTTTCCCCCCCATTGGGTTGTCTGTTTTTTCCTATCATTTTGTTAGGGGTTCTTTAAATTTGAGGGATACTAGAGTTTTGTTGGTTATGTGTTGTAAATACGTTCTCCAATTCTGAAGCTTGTCTTTTCATTTTTACATGGTGTCTTTTGATAAAACTTAATTTTAATCTTAATTAACATTCATTTATAATTTTAATGTAATCAGAGCTGTCTCTTCCTTTGTTGTTGGTGCTTCTTGCATTTGTTTAAAGAACCCTTGGTAACTCTATTTAATGAAGATCCTTTCCTGAATCACCTTCCGAATTATTGCCTTGCCATGCACATTTGATTTTAATTCTATCTGGAATTAAGAGTATGAAGTAAAGTGGCACTAGAGTCCCCACCTTTTTTTTTTTTTCTTATATGGATATCTAGTTGTCCCATCATGGAGTTCTGAACAAGACAAACAGTGCCTTGAGAAGATGGGCCATGAATCTAGGAATGGACTATTTGGAGAAGGCAGAGTTGAAGAAAAGAATAATGATCCAGGCATAGGGGATTAGTGCCTACCGCCTGTGATATTATATATAGAAAAAATAAGACAGAATCAAGAGATGTTTCAAAGAAACAATTAATAAGATTTGGGAAGTAGTTGTATTGGAGGACTAGGAGGAGGAAAGAGCCAAAAAATAATCGTAGAGCTATGCACAGCTAAGAAAACCAGAAATCGTATTGTCTAGTCCATCAGTTTCACACTCTCTCCTTCCTTTCCCCACTCCTACTGGCTCTGTTCGCTTAGAGGTTCATACCCTCCTAAGTTAGAATCTGGGTTCATATTGCAAGTTAATATTGTTAACATGGAGATGCATTCATGATATACTGTTATAAAGTATTTTTAAATGAAATTATGTTCAATTTTTATCCTCTGAGTCTTAGAGTTATCTTTGGCTTTACAACAGCAAATTGCTGTTCAGACCAATATTTTTAGTAACAGGAAAGCCAAGAGGTGCATATGTTGTATGGTTCTTATACTTAAGCAAAATACTATTTCCCCACAGAAGCAAAAATTATTCAGAGATTTTAGACTAATGATGTTGAATTGAATTTCTGAATTCACAAAATTTAAGTTCATTTTAAGCCTTTTTAGTGCCAATCTGTGTGAAAATAAAAATTATAATATTAACTTTATCAAAAAGTGGGGGAAGACAAATCATCTCATAGAGGGAAACACATACTCATAATTCCTGCGGTTCTCATATGAATGAGTTTTCTAGGAAAAAAAAAAACATTCTGACCTCCCTTCATACCTCTAATCTACAAAGAGGATTGATCTGGTCTCTTATTTAATTTTCAGGTTTGAAAGAAAGAAATAAACATGCTTTCTCTCAGTTCCTGAGCCTCGTTCCCCATTGGACTCAGTGTTCCTGCAGGGAACTTGAGGGCTGGTCTGCTCAGGACGATCTGCCCTAAAATTGGAGGACTCTAGTCATCCAGACTCCTTAGAACTGTGCTTAGGAAATGTGCCTAGATACACTATAGACCCGCCATAAATGTTCTGCTCTATACCATCCACATAAAATTTTTGCAAAATAGTATCTTTGATACCCTGTGTGAGCTTTTTAGTTCTATTCTATTTTGGTTTTTAAAGTCACCGGTCGTAACGCTCTAGATTGATTTTACAGTGTACTAATGGGTTGTGAATCAAAGTCTCAAAGCACATTTTAGACCTCTTCCTCTGTGTTGCCCTGTCACCTATACACCTTCCCCGCTGATATTTTGAGAGTGTGGGCTTTCCTCTTCATCTCCACCTCTGCAGCTCTAGTGTATGTTCTAACCACTTCTCACTGCTCACCAGAACTACTGCAATAATACAAATAGTAATAATACTGGTGTTAGCAATTCTAGAAGCTATGTTTATTAAGAACTTACTATATACCAGAGGCTGTTCTCAGAATTATTTGTGTAATGACATTAATTTAATCCAAACAATAACCTAAGCTATTCACTCCACACTGGTCTACTAACCTCTAGATATGCTGCTTCTTTCCTATGTCTATACTCTAAACCACTTCCATAGTGATCTTTTAAAGTCACAAAGAGGAGCACATCACTTTAATATTTGAAATCACTTGGTTTACAGAACAAGCTCCCAGGAGGCCCTTGTCCCATCAGGACCTGGCTTTAACCTTGCGTACTCTCATCCTATTAGCATCTTTGGCTCAGAATGTTCTCTCTCCGGTAATTGTATCATGCCTTGCTTTGATGCCCTGTAAGCCTCTTCTTCCAGGGTTAGTCATCCTCTGTATTCCCATGGGTCCCGGTTCATATCTCTGATCCATCATCTCCTTTGTTGTTGTACGAGTCTATTTAAATGTCTGGCTCTTCCACTGGACTGTAAGCCCCTGGAGGACCAGCACTGAAACTCTTTCATCTTTACACTTGTTTTCTTCGTACTATTCTAGATGCTATGCTAACCACATCGTACTTGACTGGCAATTGCAGGCTAAATGTTATTAAAGTCGCAGAGTGGAGTCAGGGAGAGCAGGAAGAACACTATCACAGTGGTTCAAGTACGAAAGTTCAATGACATATGGTCATTTGTAAGCTGAGTATGCAGAATCTTTAAACAAGCAAAGCATTGAACACAATGTGCTTATCATTGAGTGAACCTTGTCAACAACCGCCCCCCGCCCCCCGCCAAGAATGGCTTTGTTCAATACCATGAAAAAAGTAACTATCTTATATCATGAATGCAGTAATGAGATGTTTAAATATTTTAAAATATATGGTTTATAGAGTAAATATGCTATGTGGCATTCTTATATTGGGAGAGAGACAAAAAGACTTAAGATGTATCACCAGCTTGGACTCTTTTCAGGACCTGTAACTATCTCTTTTTATTATTTACATTGTCTGCACAGCCCAGATTCCTTCCATGTAATTTGCCCTCTACATTCATGTCAAGTGAATGGATGAGTCAGTTGATCAGAGGACAAAATAAGTAGCGTTGTTAGAACTTAAATTATTTGGACTGAAAACATGATGGTTTTAATAATTTACAAACACAAAAAATGACTGAATTAGTTTATTAGCTCCAAAAGGGATAAATGTGTGGAGAGAGAAACAAAAGAACTAGGACTGAGATGTGAGCAAAAAAAGACAAGTATGCCACTACTTTGCTAAATAAATAGTGTCTTGACAAGTGTGCAAAAATAGTGTTAAGGAAGACAAATATTTCACTTCAAAGAGATAAGAAGAGCCTCTTTCTTTCTTTTATTATTTCTCAAATATTACGAACACATGATATTACCATATATTAAAAACAACTAATGATATAATCAATATTTCTTTTCATTCTTGATATTTGATATTGAAATACTACTTCCTGTTTGCCACATCAAGTCCAGCCTTTTTTGCTTGATGGTCAGTTCTCCTACAATACGGACCAACTTGATCTTTCCAAATATATTTCTCCTTTCTCCTCATCTCAAAGCCTAGATTCTAGTTAAGAGTCAAGAAGAGTCCAATCGACTTAAGAAGTGTCCTGAGTGTCTACCAAATAAGCCCTGTTCATCAGTGTTCTCTTTGCAAGAGACAAGGTTATGTATTCCACATTATACCGGCTGTAGCACCGGACACGAAGTAAGAATTTAGTAATATATAGTTCAACCAGCAAAGAAAGTCAGCGAGTGTCTTAAAGATCCATTTGCCCAGAACTTGCTAGGTATGGCTGAGAGTACAGATGGAGACTATTCAGAATCTGTTCTCAAGGAATGAGCCATTTTTCTTAAAGCAATAAACAGAAAAAATTCTAAACATCACATAAATAGTTGCTGGATCGGTACCCCATGATTTTTTCTCTACCCTTGTGGTTCTTGGTGTCACATTAGATTGTTTATCCCCCTGATATCCGTTAAGGTAGCACCTTCTTCAGGAACAGCGTCATAGTTGTTTTATTTACCCTTCGGTGTCCAGGTCGGTGCCTGATGCACTTAGGAAATAATAGTACACGTTGAATTGAATTGTGTCATGCAGACCAATTATGCCTTAAGTATTAAAAGAATGGGAAGAGTCATCAGGATTTTTAAACAAAAGCTTTTGATTTAGTTTAAGCCACATATTAATATAAAAACAGAGTGGCTCAGTGTGAGAGAGTAGCAAGAACATTGGCTTTGAAGTCAAAAAATACGCATTTAAGAGCTGCTTCTACTAATTGCTAGTCGAGTGACCTTATTCAAGTCACTCAACCTGAGTCTCAGCTTCCATGCCTTTGAAATAAAGATTACTCCCCTTCATCCTGTCTCAAAGGGTTATTTAAGCATCAAATTAAGTAATCCATGCAGGAAAAGTTTTGTAGAGTATAATCTATACAGACATGAAGTAGTTTCCTTTATCCATTATTTCACTTTCTGCAGTTTCAGTTACCTGTGGTCAACCACAGTCTGAAAATATTAAATGGAAAATTCCAGAAATAAACAATTCATAAGTTTTAAATTGTGCAATATTCTGAGTAGCATGATGAAATTTCTCGAGGTCTCACTCTGGGACATGAATTATCACCTTTGTCCAGCATATCCACACTGTATACACTACCCTCCCATTAGTCACTTAGTAGCTGTCTTGGTTATCAGATCAGTTATTAAATCAGTTATCAGATGTTTTGAGAGAGAAAGAACACATTCACATAACTTTCAGTACAGTATATTGTTATACTTGTTCTATTTTATTACTAGTTGTTGTCAATCTCATACTGTGCCTAATTTATAAAATAAACTTTATCATAAGTATGTACATATAGGAAAAAGGACTATACACAGAGTTTGGTACTATGCACAGTTTTAGGCATCCACTGGGGGTCTTGGAACATATCGCCCGTGGATAAGGGGGCACTCCTGTATGTTATTTTATTAACTGTTATTTAAGTTTCTTTGCTACTAAATGAGAGTACAGACTTGTTAGAAAAATATTCAAAAAGAGTCAATTATCAAAAATGCAATATCAGCCTAGAAGATATAACTGTTTTTTCAAAGGAATCACCCTGGGCCAGAAATATTTAATAATATCTTTAATGGCACAGAATTTGGGAGATGCTCATTAAATTACTAGCAGCACCAAGTTGAGTGGGAAGCTTAGCAACTTGGAGAAGATAATTATAATTTTAAGTGACCTTGAAAAATAAACAGAAATAATGAGAATAAAAACTTAATCAGAGAAAATGAAAAGGGAGAAACAAACTACAAATGATGATAAAGACCTGGTTACAGGCCAATGTGGCATAAACAAAAGACAGGATTATAGAGGATCACGTATGAGTCATCGATGTCATATTTATGTTTAAAAGTGTGTTGATAATAAGCTGGAATAAATAGGATTCCAGCATGTAGGAGTTACTAGACAGTCTTTCCACCATCCTCAGGATTTTATCATTTTGAAAAGACTTATCAAACACCTACTGGATAGAAGACATAAAAATGTAGAAAAATGTGTCTGATCTGAGGTCTTAAAAATAAAAAATGGACTCCCTGGATGGGATCCCAAGAGAAAAAGCAAAATGATTCATAGTTTGCAAAATCACATGTCTGAGTAGAAGCTAAAAGGATTAAGTTTATTTAGAACTGAGAAGGGAAAACAGAGATGTGGTGGTTAGGTAGTATGATTAATAAGTATCTGAAATGACAGGAAAAAATGTGTAGATAGAATGGCACAGAGAAAATGCACTGAATCTGCCATAGGAAGAGTTTGTTTTGGACACTACCAAGCAGTTGCCTGTTTAAGCATTGTTACAACAGCATCATCTCGCAGACTTCTTGTTAATAGTGTCATGGACAATTATGCGTCAGTAAATACCATACCAAGTAGATAACGACCAAGTCTACACTGTTGAAATTTCCATGTACCTAAGCTTTTCCCAATTCAATTTATGAATTTGTTGGTGCTTTTCATATCTTTATCTTTTCTGATTTTTCCACACCCCTCTATTCTGTTATCCAAGCTAGAAGCCTAGGAGTCATCCTTGACTTCTCCCTCCCACCTTACTCCAGACGGTCCATTAAGCAAGCATTACACATGAAGCTTGCTTTTTACTATCTCCTAATTTCCTCTTAAGTTTTGGTCTTCTCTCCTTTAGCACCAGGAATCTTAATTGAGTTTCTCATGGTCTCTCACCTGAACAATTGCAACAGTTTCCTAACTGGTATGAGTGCTTAGAGTTGAGACTCTCAAACTTTTCTTCTATACAGACAAACCAGGGATATATCCGAAACGTAAATCTGAACTACTAAACTGAGTTACTAAACACTCTTTCCACCTTATTCCAGAGTGTGTCATTCTGAAAAACCTTTATGAAACACCTACTAGATGCATGGCACAGTAGTCAAGAACTATGTCTGATTTGGAGCCTTAAACCCAGATATTGACTCCTTGGATAGACTCCAAGAGAAGGAGCAAGATTCTTGAATAGCTCTCTTTGTCTGACAAAGTGAAGTCCAAGCTACTCCTTAACATCATTGACCTGGATCCTCCTACCGCCTGGTCTTGTCCTGACATTTACTCTTCAGCAACATGCTTTTTTCATCCCTTGCTTTTGTTCCTGTTGACCTCTCAGTCTGAAAGTCTCTGTCTCTTAATTATCTGTTTAGGTGACTATCTCCTTAATACGAGTGAGCACCTTGAGAACAGGACCTAGGACTCATTCTTTTGTCTTCTAGCTTCTCTGACAGCTCCTGGTAAAAGTGGACCTATAATGAACTTTTAAGAATTTAAAGAAAAAAAGATGAATGAATGAAGGAAACCATCATATATTTACTTCACAGCTGTTTTATGAGACATTATTATAATAGCTTTTAAATTCTAGCAGAACCACAGTACCTTTGCGTAAGGTATTATGAAGGCTTGATTTAACTGTACATGTATGTTTGCTAAATTGCATTAATGTCTTTTAGCCAGTCTAAATAAGGTTAGAATAAATACTTGAGAATACAGCAGATACAATTCTTGAATGCAAAGATAAGACAAAGCAAAAACCAAGATGAGTATAGCAAGATGTTTTCTTCTTCTTAGTTGAAGAGCTGCTTAGAGTTAAAACGAGAAATGTTAGAAATTGTGCAAAATTGAAGTTGTAAAATTGATTCATTCTTTTTTTTTATTTGCTACAAAGTGGCGAAGTCTTTTGCTTTAGTCTGTTCAGACTGCTCTAACACAGTACAATAAATTGGATGGTTTATAAACAACAGAAAATTATTCTCACAGTTCTAGAGGCTGAGAAGTCCAAGATCAAGGCACTGGCAGATTCAGTATCTGGTGAACGCCAGCTTCCTAGTTCATAGATGGCCCGTCTTCTCTTCTTGCTGAATCCTCATATAATGGAAGGGGCAAAGGAGCTCTCTGGGGTCTCTTTCATAAGAGCACTAATCCCATTCATGAAAGCTCCATCTTCATAATCTAATCACTTCCCAAAGGCCCCACCTGCTAATACTGTCATCACATTAGGGATTAGGTTTCAACCTATGAATTTTGAGGAGATAAATACATTCAATCTATAGCATCTTGCATCACCTGACCTCTGCCCACCTCCCCACATTACATCACTCCACTTCCCCAGGGCTGCCATACATGTTGTGCAGGTCTTGTCCTACATTTAGGCATGCAGTGTGTGTCCACTCAGCTATCCATGTGCCCTGGTACAGGCTGCACCTACTTTGGGGAGAGGGTGCACAAAGGCACTGGGTGGGTGAGCTAGACTCTAATATGCCTCACTTCCTGCCCTGATGTCACCTGGGCCTTCTCTCAGTCCCACCACAAAGCCTTCGCATATGTCACAGCTCTGTCCTCTCAGCTCGTCGTTCATATTTCAATTCGATGCCCCTTTCACCAAGAAAGTCTAACCTCTATGTCATGGACAGTTCTCTCTGTGGTCAGTAGGTTCTCATTAAACCACAAACCTCCTGATCACATTCCCAGGTTTACAATTGAATAATCACTACCTTAATGGCCCTCCCACTGTAGTGCCAGCTCCATAAAGATGCGGATGGGAGTCTGTATTGGCTACTGCTATATTCCCAGAACACATGGTACATGTTAAATAAACATTTGTGGAATTAACAAATTAACTCAGATAGAGCATATACAGAGGAACATAATACATTTTGTTGAATGAAGGAATTGCTCTTTTTCACTCTCACCCAAATGATTTAGCTGATATTTAAAATAAAGTAATGAAATCAAGTATAATATTCTAATTCCTCTACACATTTCAAACATGATGGGCTCTTACTGATTATGTTTTTTTAATCTTTTCATAAATATAAACTGTGTTCATCCTCAAGGTTTGGTATTAGGAGATTAGATTAATACTTGGTTTTAGCATCCTACAGATCAGAAACATGAAGGTTGGTTAGTTTATTTAATCATCTGCCTAATCAGTAAAAGTTTAACACATGTTTTCAATACAATTTTCTGGAATAAAAAATAATAAATGTAGTGCTTATTAAATAATGAGGATAATATGAACTTTTAATAATGCAGACAGGTTGATTATAACTGTAAACCACATGCTTATGTACTTTAGACTTTTACAGCTTTTAATTTATCAAAGGAAATAATTAGCACACTTTGTGGCAGCCAGTGATGGAATTTATTCATTTGGAAGGCCGTGGGTTTCCTGTCATTAAAACTACATCATGTCCTTCCTTTTCTATTAAACTTCCACTGAGGGCAGTAAGAAGTCACTAAAAGGAAATGAAGAGGTTTTCTTGGCAATGTTCTTGTGTAATGATTTAATACCCTTAGAAGATATCAAACACGTAATGTATGCCAACAACAAGTGTATTATATAGGACAAGGGGCCCAATTATCACATTATTTCCTCTATTTAAAGTTTTGTTTGTGGCTCAATTAACTGTGATGTGCAAAGTAGTGTCAATAAATTTATTTCCTTTTTTCAGGTTAAGGCATTTTTTGTTTTTTATTAGTAATGTTTTAGTGCATCAAAGGAACAGATTTAGATTCCAGAAGCACTGTGTATAGAGTTATATGTCAAAGGATATTACTTTTCTCTCCAGATGATCAGTGGCATCTCAGTACACATAGAATCATTGTAGTTAAGCTCACACACATTTTTTTTCTCCACTGAGCGTTTTTTTTTCGATAAGATAAAATGTAAACTCTAATCTTTCTTCTGTTTAAGTAGTACTAAGATTTGATCTTGACTCTGTTCCAAATGCTAGAACCATAGCTCCTAACGAGCTCTGTCTAGTTTGGGAAGGCTTAAGTGAAATGCTTGTTTTCCTAAGGTCTAACATGGGCCTGATGGGGAGTCGGAATTAGCCTCTCACTCCCAGAAGTGGGTGGTCCTTTGAAGCCATAATCAATAGACACCGTGGTCAAGGTTTCGTTTCAGCTCCGACAAAGCCTGTGCAGGTGAAGGGACTTCATATAAGATGCGAAGACTCTGTTTGGCTTGACTATAAACAAAAAGTTTGAGAAAATGCTTCAGACACGTTCACATGTCCTTACACATGACATATGCTGAGACACAAAATGCCCTATGTTCTTAAAATCATGGAAATGGGCAACACCCCACACCATGAAACCTCTCAGTTAAATCTGGAGTAGAAATACAGCACTTCACATTTGCTTCCCAGTCTTTATGCTGTCACATCAGGACGAGCACAATGACTTTGTAGTGAGAACATCAATTTATTTTAGAACAATTTTAGATATACAGAAAGGTTGTGAAGACAGTGCGGAGTTCTTTTCACCCAGGTCCCCCCATCATTAACATCTGACATTACCATGGTACGTGTGTCAAAACTAAGAAAGTGACATAGAGCGTGTCAATTTTAAGAAATAATTATTTTGGTGATTAAGAGTTTCTTTTAAAAAAAAAAAAATTGGCCTCCGCTTCAATACAAAGGAGGACATTTTACTGAATTTCTATAGATAAGCCATTAATTTCAACACTGTTTTCACTGAGCCGTTTAAACCAGATACTGATATTGCTGCTGAGTTTGCAAATTAAGATGTAAGATCAGAGCTTGGTGAGATTGTCATATTGTCTCCTTTAATTTGGAAAAGTAGAATGAGGCTAGAGAGAGACTCATAAAACAGACTTTACGACTCTCTTCAAGGCAGATATAGAAGCCCATGCTCCAATCCCTTCTCCCAGCTTCTGCAATTACATTTCCGCAGGAAGAAAGAGAAGGAATTAGAAACAGGATAATGTAGTCTTAAATCACCATTCTTAGCCTTTGCCTTCTTGTGGAAGCCCTGAATTTTTATAACATGGCCTTCATATTGGATAGTGTGACACAACAAAAAACACAACTTGTTTGACCCTTCCTCAATAAAAAATCATTTTGTCTGACATCCTATAAAATCTTTGTGTGAGTCTATACTAAGCTCTCGTGTCTCCTCCAATTGACAAAAGAAAAACATTGTAAATATGTACAGTAAATCTAAAGACCTATTTCAGCATAGTTTACAAAAAGCTAATAACTTAACATTCTGGGTAAATGTCTTTAACGTGTGAGGCTGAGTGTCAACTCCTAATAATGAAACAATTAGAAATGTGGTACATTGTGGCATTAAAGATAAAGTCCTAAGTCATTTGATTTGTCTCAGAATTCTTTTTAAGTGTTCTGAGAACTAGAATATTTGATTTAAATTATTGAGAATATAATATGATTACCTCTCTTGCACAAATCTAAGCTGCACTAGCAACAACTAGTTGATAACCCAAGCTGAGTAGCTTGACGTCACTGTAAGTAGGTGTTGGGTGTAACACATTACAGTGTTTTTCCCCCCAGAAAGCACAGTTTAGTCACAAGCCTTCACCCTCAACACTTATCTCTGGCATCAGCACCGCCAAGAGAGCTGGCCCTGTGTATCTAAATGTATGTGGGAGGGGCCTCACAGTCTGTGCTCCCCACAGGTTTAAGATAAGACAAGTCCAGATGGGATCAAGAGCTAGGAGGATTCATGACTCACAGCTATTTTAGCACAAAGGCAGCTTTTCCAAGTATTTGCACTGTATAATGCTAACAAATGAATGCTAAATTCTGACATTAACATGTACAGATTATAGGACTGTTTTTCATAAAAAAACATTTCATAGTAGTATTGTATGCAATACCCTTAGGTCAGCAAACGTAATGAAAGTTGAAGACAGTACTCCAAGGTATTTTGCCCCTCATTTCCAAGCCCTATTTCTAAGGTCACAAAGAGAGACTTTTTGCCTTTCAAAATGAAGGGAAATAATGATATATCCTGTGACATAATTAAATATTACACCTAATTAATATACAAACATGAATCAACCTCCTATAACTGACAAGGCACCAAAAATGATGTGTTTTAAAATACAAAGAAAATGTCACACTCTATTTTCTTCATGAGTTCAAATTATTTAGACTATAATTAAAATAATTTGAATGTAATTAAAACTAAAAAGGTAGAAATTTGGGGGTTATAAAAATTAATGAAAGAAACCTCATTTAAAATAGAGTCAGGAGGCTAGAAGAGAGAACTCTCACATATTTATCACTCAGCTTGCACTGGCCTCAACAGGAAGAAACAGGACAGGACCTCATACCACTTCACCACCTCTACAGGAGAAAGAAAAGATTCTTCGTTGCCCAGTAACAGCCGGCCATCACTTAACCAATGAAAAGTCACTATACTCCAAACTTTCAGTTTCCTCCAATGGACACTTCCTTTACAACAGCTTCTCCCAACTCCATAAAAGAGATTTCCTCTCCTTAATTTCTAGGAAGAGCTGTGGTTCACCACCAGACTGCATGTCCCCAATTGCCATCATTTGTTGTTCTCAGATTAACCCATTTTGTTGGAGAAACAGCTAGCTGTCTATTTAAGGTCAACAGGTTTTATCCTGAATCTACCAGTTTTCGACATGAACTCATAAATGGTTTTATAAATACTCTATGCCGCTGTTTCTTCTTGGGAGGAAAGAGTGAGGGAAAGAGCAAAAAACAAAGGGAAAGCAAACGATGAGCAATAGCTACTCTGGACTATTGGAATTAAACTTGAATTTTCACCATTAATATATACTGAAATCAGATGGTCTTTAGCAAAAACTAGACACAAACAAAAACAAATTTTTTCTTTATTTCCATAAAAGAAAGTAAATTAAAAAAGACAAATTCAGTTTGGTTTACATCAAAGTTTAAGTTAACAAGAATACAAAACCTTCCTAAATATTTAGGTTTAAATAATATAATACAATTTTTTTACAATAAGTAGCTGATTAAAAATAAGTTGGTGCACTAGAATATTATAGTAAAATGCTTCTCTGAAATATGCAATGCTAACATTTTTTTCTCTCCGAATACCAATACATAGAACTCGATATTCTATAAAATTATAAAATATTTAAAAGATGAAACTTAAGAGTCCTTTTCACATAAACTGTTGTGGTCCTCAATTTTTAAAGCACACTGTGTATCTGTTCTTAAAGAAAAAGAAAAATAATCCTTCATCAATTATGGTTAAGAGTCCCCAAACTGAAACATATGTGGATGAACGCCATTCAAGTACCAGCCCACACTGGGCTGGTTGTGGGGGAGGGAAGGAAAAAGAGGAGTTAAATAGCCTACATGATTGATTTCAACTAAGACTAAAATCTTGGAGGACAATTATTGGATTTACTCACTGTTTGTTTTTGCAACATTTCGGAAATTGGCAAAAAAAAAAAATGTTTACAGAGTCCAAGAGGTGCGTGGTGACTGAGAAATTGATTGTCTAGATAAGTGATGTTTTTTCCAAAAATTCTTTTCTTAATTTACCTTAGCATTAGAAATCATCCTCAGTAAAATTATCAACCATGAAATTAACAATATGATGATAAAAAAAAATACTGTTCAGTGCATGTTTCCCAAATATTTCAAAGCTCTGGCATCATTTAAAGGATTCTTTACATTAGTTAAGCCACCCTATATTTACGTTTTATTACCTAACATGATTCTTTTTAAAAAATATTCTTGCCATTTTGTCCCAAAAGAGGTATTACATCTAATTAATATATCAACATCTCTTTCTCCTGTAACTGACAAATGCTAAATGCTTTATCAGTCTGGCACCAAAAATGATGTTGTCTCAGGGTTTTCTCAGACTGTCTTGTCTGAAAAGCTACATGAAAAGCCTTAATGATCATATATTAGGTGGGAACTTTAACCTTCTTTGTACCAAGTCAATTGCATAGGTAACTGAAAAAGTCAGTTCCACTTGTTGTAATCCATTCAAAAGGAAACTTAGATTTATACAGAATGTAGTTTTCAGTCATAGAAATGGTGCAGGGTTGTATAGAAAAAAAAACAAGACAAAACATAATAATTCTAGATATTTATTGTATTAAGATTAAAAGACTGAAACAAGAACAAAAGACACAGATCAGAAAAAAAAACCTTCTTACAAATTCTGTATTTTCTTCATCTGAACATAGGAGAAATTAAATTTAATTGAAAATTAAATACAATATAAAACAAAACAGAAACAGACTCATAGAAAGAATAAACTGATGGTTGCCAGAGGGGAGGGAGGTGGCGGAGGATAAAAAGGGTAAAAGAGAATAAGAGGTACAAAATTCCAGTTATAAAATAAATAAGCCATAGGGATGCAGTGTACAGTACAGGGAATGTAGTTAATAATATCGTAATAAGTTTATACAGTGACAGATGATTCCTAGGCTTATCATGGCGATCACATCATAATGTATATAAATGTCAAATCACTATGTTGTACACCTGAAACTAATATAATATTATATGCTAACTATACTTTCATAAAAATATTTAAATAATAATAGTTATTGAGAGTTGATTATGTGCCTGGCACTGTGTTCAGTTTTTCACAAAAATTTTCTCATTAAATTCTCACAAAAAATAATAAGCAAAGATTCTTCTGACCACGTGATAGGTAATACACGTACCATAGATCTGCTGGAGTCAGTTCAGACCTATTGCTGGCTGTCCTCCTTACCTCTATCACTTATTAGCTATGTAGCCTTGGGCAGATTAATATACCTCTTGGTATGTCAGTTTTCCCATCTTAAAAATAGAAATGATATTAGCACCTAGCTGGAAAGAATGAGAAACAGACACAGTGCCTGGCATACAGATGTCCTACAGAAGCATTTTTTTATTGAAGTATAGTTGACATACAATATTATATTAGTTTCAGAAAGGTGTACAATGTAGTGATTTGATATCTATATACCTTACAAAGTGATCACCATGACAAGTCTAGTAATCTTTTTGTTGTTATTATTTTACATATTATTTTATATATAATAAAAGATTAGAAGAGGTTTTAAAACTTATCACAGTTGCAGTATTAAGTGACAGAACAGAGGTCTGGGCTTCTGTGTCCTCCAGGAGCCTATAGATTAGTAGGAAAGGCAGAAAAGAGAAGGAGGAATGTACCACTTTAACTGCTTTGAGTGGGATAAAGGGACATTTTAGAGTGCAGAGAATGGGAACTTCCATTTCAGTAGGGGACTGCCTGGAGAGAAGACATGGAGTTGGCCAAGAGATGTGCCAAGGACAACACAGTCACGTTGAAGCATATATAAACAGGCTGCGTCACAGCAGATTTGAGAATGATGACTGTGAAGGTAGCAGTTGGTCATCTTTTCATCCAGGTCATTGGAATGATGGTTGAAGCAAAATATGGGATCTGACAAATGCACTCCTCTTCCCATTGCAGAATTGGCAACATTCCCCAAATATATACCTATGTATTTGTAATTGAGTCCCCCTATGTGTGATATTTGTAGTAATTTTTAAAATATAGAGAAAGGGCTGTCTTAGTTCCGGCTGCTATAAGAAATTACCATAGACTGGTAACTTAAACAACAGAAATTTGTTTCTCACAGTTCTGGGGCCTGGAAAGTCCAAAATCAAGGTGCTGACTGATTTGGTTCCTGGTGAGAGCAGTCTTCCTGATTTGCAAATGGTTGTCTTCTCAGTTTTATCACCACATGACAAAAAGCAGAGAGAAAGGAAGCAAGTTCTCTCCTATCTCTTCTTACAAAGGCACTAATCCCATGGTGAGAGCTCTACCCACATGATCTAAGCACCTCCTGAAGGCCCCACCTCCAAATACCGTCACACTGGGGATTAGAGTTTCAACATATGAACTTTGGGAGGACACAGACATTCTGTCCATAGCAAAGGAATCCAGACATCTTTTATTTTTTAATTAGATGTTACTAAAGATTAAGGTAGACTCAGAGACAAATTACATTAATAGTAAAAGCATTTGGATTCCACTGTCTTTTATGAGTTCCTTTTATTATAATATCTGTTTTCAAATATTCGACTATTGAGAAAATTTTCTATAAGCTGAAGCGTTCACAATATATACCAGTCCTCAAACTCTTTAGTAAATGTGAATAAGTTAGTAAGTAAAATGTATGTATATATTAGACCCCAATAACTGGCCAGCAGATTATTGAATTTCTAAAGGAAATGGAGTCTTTGTCTTATTCTCATTGCTTTTAGGATAAAAGTTGGATTCTTATGTGCAGCCAGTGAGGTCTGACTTTGTCTGGTCTAGTCATTTTCTACAGCCTCATCAAAAAATCCTCTCACCCCAACTCCTTGCAGCCAAACCATATCACCCTCCATTCAGCTGAAGTCCCCTTCCAGCCACAAGGCCTTTAAACATGCTATCTCCTCTGTTTCGAACTCTCTTCTTCCCCTCCTCCACCATCCCCTATCCGTATTTCAGAACTTAGCTCAACTGTCACTTGTTCAAAAAAGCTTTTTGTAAACCCTCAGTTATGTAAAAAAAATCCTAGGTCAAATTGTATTCTTCTTCCTCTTCCTCCTCCTCCTCCTCCTCCATCTTCTTCCTCTCTCTCTTTTTTTAAATGTGTTCTAATATAACCCTATTCACCCTTTTCTTTATTCATTGAACAAACATGTACTACATAGCAATGAATTGGCTGCCCGGTAGCCCTTCTATGGACCAGGAATATAGCAGTGAAGAAAATGGACGAAGAGCATTCCTGCTTTCAAGGCTCCCTTCCTTCTTGAGATTCACATCCCTCTCTTGACGAGACCATAAGCTCCCTGGCCTGCAGTGAGGAATAATGTCAGTGTTCACCTCACTGTTGTTTCCCAGAAGTCTTGCATAGAGTTGGGCTCACAGGAGGCACCTAATAAATATTTAGTGAATAAATTAAAAATGAATGAAATTTAAAGTTAGCCTACACATTCTAGAAAATGATTTTAGAAAGTATGGAAATATAAAAGCAAAAGCCCTCAAACCAAAGAGGTAGAGGGCTGAGCACCCGCCTGAGGAGACGCTTCCATACAAGGCCTTAGAAGTATCCCGGTCATGTGCATGGAGAACCCTCCTCAACACAGGCCAAAGGGAAAAATTCAGCAGGCCCTAAAGGCACTGGAAAACAATGGTAACATTTTTTTTTTTTTAAAGGAAAGAGTAAGAGAGAAAGAGATCTTCTGAAGAGATCTTTGTGTTTACTGGTAAATATGTACCAATTTATCCATTCAATGATTATTTCTTTCCTGCCTTTTATGCATAGTAAAGTCCTCATTAAATGTCATTGATTGAAAAGTCTAGTAGATGCAAAGAATATATAAAATATGTTTTAAAATTTATTTTTAAGTGAACAAGTGGCCAGGGACATATGGAAAATATTAAATTAGGTTAATATTCATTAATCAGAGTGAAATTGACATAAAGATGATGAAAACAGCAAAAATTGATTAGATGAGTAAATACCCCACGGGAAGTATTTCAACTACACCAAGCACCAAAGGTCAGAAGCAGACAAGAGACTAAGAGATGACGAGGCTCACTTATTGATAGAAGAGGAATTACAGATATTTTTAAAATTAAATTAACCAAAGATAAAAGTCCAGTGCCAAAAACAGACTTTAATCTTCCAAACCAGAAAGCAGAGTTGGAAAGTAAGGTAATCAGGATCCTACCAAACATAGTAATCAAAAAATCAGAAGCTAAAATGCAAATCTTCTCCAGATTTTTTCTCATTGAAATCCCAAACATTTTCCTATGAGACCAAAATCAAGAAAACGGACAATAGACAGAAACATAGTTTCAGAAAGAAATTTATTATTGTATACTAGCTGAAGTTAACAAATTTATGGCCATATGGAATTACAAAGAAGTATGTGATTTGATTAGAATCATAACAGCTATTACTTCAGAATGTTTTCATCAATACTGATAGAGCAGTGTCTATATTGATAAAAAATTAAGCAGTCTTCTTATAAATGTTTTTTTTTTCCAACTACAGTCTACATCAGTGAGTACAGGAGATGAAAATTAAACTCATTTTTTGGTTTGTTTTTGTTTTTTATAGTTTTTAATTTAAATATATTCATTTAAAATTTTACTTGAAAAGCTAACTTTAAATTATAAAACATTCGTTTCTGAAATCAGGGTAAAGATGTGCCTGATGAGTCACCAAGAATACAACTCAACATATCTTTCTTTTTGCTTTTTTAATTGTTCCCTTGAAAAGGTTAGAAATTATATTTTCTTTGAAATTGACTATCTTCTTGGTGATGTAGAAAAATTTTAACTTTACATTTAGTATATTTCTTGATAAGGGAGGCAGACAATGAAATACGTTAAATCTATATACTTTTCATTTTATAGTTAACTATGACTAACTCTTCTTAAAACAAACTTTGGGTAAGATTTTATATATATTTTAATGGAGAATCATTCAGTCTGTATGATACAAAAGAAACTAATGGGTTTAATACAAAGGCAAGTTTGAAAAAAACATTGTTTCATGGAATAAATTTCTGAGCATTTTATAATTTAGAAATAGTATATGTCAGATCGGACCACACTAGTTTTACTGCACAAATGTCAAAGCATCATATTTAAGTAGAGAGTTGACAGGGAAGTGAGAGTAGGGTTCTACATTAGAAATTTAAGTAATTTTTGAGGCCCTTGTGAAAAGATCAGAATCTTTTAAAGTCAGTGAATGCATAGTCATAGGCTGAGCCAAAGCTTGTGAAACTTTTACAAAAGCGAAGTTTTCTAAGTAAATTTGTAATAAACAAAATAAGAAAGGGATTACTTAACCAATACCAGCATAAAAGCAAACAAACTTTTTTAACTTCAAAAATCACCTTCCCAGCAGCTGTTTATATAAAAAATGGTATGAGAAATGAAAAATTAATTTTACCTACTTATGAGAGGAGAAAGAAAAAAGGTTGAATATATTACCACTTGACTTGAAAAAAATACAAGGTCCAAAGAATTCAAAAATGACATGTTTTCATTTTTTAGCTAAATTTTATTCCATTTGCTCCAGATTTTACTTCATTTACAAGAAATTATAGGAGATTCACTTAATTGTTGCTTCAGTATTTTTTATTGTCAGATGAGCTACAGGAATATAGCAGAAAGGATGTGGCGGATTTGTGAGAATCACCATGTAGTGGGTCCAAAAATAGCACAGTGTTTCAGAATACATAATAGAATAGATCAGGTCTGGCATGGCTCCTCTAAGCTGTCTGCAATACCTACCAACACACACACACAAAAGGATGCACGTACTTACCACTCATAGCTGCCATTTTGAACCACATTTGGTTCTGTCTTCCGATCAGTCACAAATTTTTATTGCCATCTCACTATTCTGTGTGATCATAACTATAGTTTCCGTAGCCATGAACTTGGCTCTTTGGAATTTAAATCTGGCTGCATCACAACTCTGCTTACCTAGATCATGTCTACAAATAGACGTTAGATTTGCTTCTGCATGGGGAACCCTACTTGCCTAATAGCACCGACATTTATTACTTTATCAAATGTTCATTGAAAATATATGAGACATCAGGCACAGTTCTAGTCACCAAAGAAGCAAAAGCACCTACATTATATATCAGCTAGCCTGACCATGGATTTGGAGCAAGAACTAGAAGGAATTACCTACAGATTTCTTGTCAACACCTTAGACTTCTTATCTTCTCTTATCTTACGTGTCTAAAAAAAAGAATATTTTGAAATTGATTTGCTGGTGATTTTTTAAGACCATGGGTAAAGGATGAATGTCATTAATAGAATAATAATGGGAAGTATTAACTTGTGTGTTCTCCCAACACCCCCACCCCATCTCAGTCCAGAAGGCTAGAGCATTTCACCTTGTTAGCTTAAGGGAGAGACCCCAGTAGAATATAAATAACAAAGCAAGTTGATTATTTTTAGCTTCAAAATAATCATACATATACACATACACACACACACAGAGACACAGAGTACTCACAGGTCTGGAAACATAGATACTATATTTTTGCAGATTGAAATGTTTTTGATGATATTATGCATAAATTGCCTATATTTCTAAACTTTATGAAAACTATGGAGATCTACAGGATTATTTACTAAGCTAGATTTCTCCCTGCCTTACAAGAGAGAAATTCTCTGGATGAGATTGATGAGAGAACTTCAGTTGGAAATAAAATAGTAAGATGCTGGTGAGCAACTCTAAGAAAGGTTTGAGAGGTTAAAGAGGAGAGGAGACCTGTGCTTAACTTTCTAAGAGAAGCCAAAACTCAAGTTTTAAGAACTATCAAATCCACGCTTATACTAAGATGAAGGCAGTGGTGACATCACGTGCTTAGGACAAGACTTGACACCGCTCTGCCTGTGCAGCCTTGAAGAGCAGGAGAGGATGAACTCAATTCTCTGAACTGAGCTTCTTGGAGTGGCAGGGACACACCATAATTCACAGAGTTTACTCTGAGTTGGTCAAGATTTAGTGTCTGCCATGAGGTTAAATAAGTGGAGTGTGAAATTCTGTTGTAGAAAAACAATTTTTATATACTTGAGTTTATGGTCTGACATAGCATACCTACATGTAGTAAGAATCATGTTACACCTCACAAGGCATTTATAGCTGGATAGTGAAGAAGAGAAATTTACAATAAAATGAAGAACTCGTAAAAGCTTTAAAGAAGAATGAGCAATCTGTAGGTTCTAAGAGGCCTAGTATTAAATTAGAAAATAAAGGTAGAGGTGTGCTAAAACAAGTACACATACATTTTGTTGGTAGTATAAATTGGTACAAACTCCCATAGTATTTCACCTTCTAAGGATTTATACTAAGTAAATAATACAAAATATATTCAAATCTGTATATTTGGTGATGTTGTTTGACATTATTTATAATTACACACAAGTTCAAACAATCTGGATATCCAACACTAACAGCAGGAATTAAATTTTCATTTCTAGTGAGGTATTTATACAGCTATTAAAAACCATTGCTTTTAAAACTATGAGATAGTAAGGAAAATTTATGAAAGAATGTAGTTGAAAACTAGAATGTAAAATACACACACATATACCCATGTTCACACACACATATATGTATTATGAATACAATTAAAGAAGAAACATGCTTAGAGAAGAAAACACAATAAAATACTAATATTGGGGTAGTGGATTATTAGAAATAGTTTCTCTTTATTGCCATTTTTATGAGGTTATAATATTTCCTAAGTTTTATAATCAATATATTTCAAAACTTAATTAAATAACTAAAGTGATTAAGAAACTTCCATTCACTTAATTTAGTAGATAATTTTAATCAATAAAATACTTTAATAAATGAAACAGAAGAACTATCCTTTGAGACTGAACTCATATTCTGTCCAGCCAAAATTTACTGCCAGTCTCAGGTGATGTGCCACAGATGGACATTCTCTAACATCAATCTTAGATGTTAAGCATGCATGGCTTCTCTCAGTAGCTATTTAGAATTCATTTGTACATTGTTCTAAACCAATAGCAACCTTGGAGATAATAAGTTCTGTAAATTTATTGCTGCTATTGATGTGGTTTTTCCTCTTCTCTACCCCTAGAACTCCCCCCATACGATTTTGAACAGAAAGTGTGAGAGTGAACACACTAAGCTCATTCCTGAATGTAGGGAGAAAGCATTTAATCTTCCACTATTTAGAGGGAGGGCAGTTATAGATTTTTGTAGATTCCTTTCTAGCAGATTGAAAAAAGTTGTCTTCTTTTCCTGATTTTTCTTTTTCTTTTTCTTTTTTTTTTTTTTGCCTTTTTTTAAATTAAGTTTATTGGGATAACATTGGTTAATACAATTATATAATTTTCAGGTGGACATTATAATTTGACATCTATATATTCTATTGTGTGATTACTACCCAAAGTCCAGTTTCCTTCAGCTACCATATCCTGATTTTTCTAGAATGTTTATCATGAATGAATGTTGAGTTTTGCCAAATAAATTTTCTGAATTTTTAAGATGATCATATGACTTCTTTGTGGTGAATTACACTGACTGATTTTTAAATGTCGACCAACATCACATTCCTGGTGAAAACTCTATTTGCTCGATTAAATTGATAAAATTTTGCAAATTTTTTATCTGTGTTTATGAGCAATATTGGTCTGCAATATCCTTTTATAAAAAAAAATATCTTTGTGAGGTTTGCTATCACAGTTATTCTGGCTTTATAGAATGAATTGCAAGTGTTTCCTCCTATTCTATCTTCTGAAAGAGTTCACATAAGATTAGTATTTATTCCTCGAATGCTCTATGCCATTGACTTTTTCACCCTGTCTATGTACTACAAATGTACTACATTTTCTTGTTTCTTCTATGTCTCATGTTATAGATAATACATTAAAGAGATTACAGATTTGGTGATGGAAGGAGATTAGACTCTGGGTGGTGAGTACACAATGGTGTGCACAGATGTTAAATTATAAAGTTGTGTATCTCAAATTTATATAATTTTATTAACGTTACCCCCAATAAATTTAATTAAGATTTTAAAAAAAGAAAAAAGAGAGTATGGATTCTGTTATCTTCCTCTGAAGAATTTGGTGCTTGTTTCATCATGCAGTTAAATTTCTCTCTTATCACCTTGAATTTATGTTATCTTTGGTTTGTTGTTTTGTTAATACAGAACTGTGGAAAGACTCAGGTGTTTCCCAAATCGTCCTAATTTGGCAGAACTCAACCTCTAAATCTTCTCTCCCTGTGATTTTTGTTAGTGTTTGTTTTAAGCTTTATTTGGGAAGGCTAGAATAGATCTTCCTCTAGGTCATAATCGTTACTTCTAAGATGTGCTCACTCTTGTATTAAATGTCAGGGGCACTGAGGAAATAGTAATAAGATATTTCCACAGGCAAAGCCAGAATGCTAATAATGTTCCTTGGCACTGACCTTCCCACAGAACTGCTGCCATCTATAGTTTCTTTCATCTCCTCCCAACCCCATAGTAGTTACTCTCTAGTAAACCTCAGATGATCTTGCCTTGCTCATGTGCAGCCCAGCCCTCCGGAAAAAATCTACAGAAAACCCTGGCTTATACCCCTCTAATCCCTTCTCTGCACAGCTTTCTTCAGTGCAATGACCCACTCCACAGATTCTAGCCACTACATCCACCCCAAAACTCAATCTCTGCCTCCTCGGCTCAGCAGAACCACTGTGTGCTCTGCTCAGACTCCACCAATTTATAGTATTATTTGGAAATCATTTCTAGAAAGAAACTGAGGTTCCTCGTAACTTTCCATTCTTTTGGAAAATACTCCTTATTGTCCAATGCCTCAAAAACCTTTTGTCCAGTGTAATAGATGTTTATAAGAGGAAGGGTGATTCAGTACTAGTTACTCTGCTGGTGCCAGAATGTGCCTAAGTACAACTTTGGATGCAATAAAAATAACAAGTTGGCTATAAAATTCTAAATTATGCAAGATTTTACTTCATTGGGTGCTATTGATTATTTATATATTTCTCAAGTTCTTAGATTCCTAAAAGCATTATCTGAGTTTATAGAACTTTCAGATGATAAAACTAATATGACATCTTTTGTAATATTTTATAAAATTTCTGAGCTAAGAAAGGACCCTATAAAGCAGGCCAAGATTTAATCCTATCACAATTTACTTATAGTTGCCGTATTCTTCCATCTTTTCTCCACATCTAAAGGTAAAATTCAGGGCCTTCATGTAGTTATCCTCTCCCAAATAGTGTCCAAATTCTGATTGCTTTCCAGATAAACCACTGTAAGGTCTTTTATGATTTTTTCTTTCTCAAAACATTACCTTTTTTTTATCTCCTGTCCCTTAAGACCCTGCCTTGTGGGTATAGGCGTATCCTAGCTGTGTTATTGTCTGTCGATGTTATATGTGTCCTAATTTAATGTAAACACGTTATATGGTAGTTTTCTATACCTAATTCTTGAACTTCTGAGTGGCTCTAAAGGTAGAAATTTGAATCACCTCTAAAGAATATGACAGATGTGAAATTTGAAGGCCAGGATTATAGAAGCAGGAGCTGACCCAGGGGGCTTTAAATATCCTGAAACGGACTCCTCATAGGCAGCTCTCTGAACTTTCTAATCTCAAAACTAGTCCCATCAGTTAGCTGCTCCCTGTTATCATATTCTTTGTGTTAAAACTTGACTTATTCTGAGGATTTAGAAGCATCATAGTATGATTTCCTTTCTCATGAGAATATTATAGATTGTTTTGTGAGGTTAATTTTTAATCAATAAATATTTATTGAGAATATACTATGCTCAAGGGGAAAAAAAATGAATGACATAATTTCTACCACCAAGACTTTTATGCAATCTAGTAGTGTATATTTACACACAAATAATTATATTACAAAGCAAAAAATATATATGTATGTTATGAAAGAATCGTGATAAAGGTTCAGAGAACAGAGGTAATAAACAGCCTGGCAATCAAGAAAAACATCAAGGCGTAGGCAGTGTGTAGTCTGGACACAGGAGAAAGGAAAGAATTTCTACAGATGGAAATGGAGGGCTTTCCAGAAGGAGATAACAGTACATGCAAAGCTTTGAAGTACAAAAAAAGGTGGAGATATTCATAATGTTATAGTTCTTAAGATGGTTGGGGATTCACTCATGTTCATATTATGTTTTGTCACAGATCTGTTACATGTGTTCTCCTGGCTATGTCAAGTGGCATATAAGATATAAATGGTTGATGAAGATGAGGTAGTAAGAGAAGATAAATTTTCAAAGAAATTTAATAGTGAAAGGGGGAAAATGAGAAGAGCTAATGTTTAGTGAGCAGTTACTATGTGCCAAACTGTGTACCAAATTCTTATATGTAATATTGCCCATAATCTCCACTTTATAATTATATAAGTGGTTCTTAATATTAGTTTCATAGATGCATAAACTGAAGCTTAAAAAATTTACTTGCTCCAAGTGACTCAGTTAAGAAATGTTGTGGCAAGTAGAAGAAACTGAAGGCTTAAAAAAAATAAACATAGGAGTGATTTCACTTGGATAAATAAATAAAAGCATAGAAAAAGGTACACCCAAATGTTATCAGTATTTTTCTCTGTAAGTAATGTTCACTTTACTTTTCATTGTTTTTTGTATTTTTCCATTCTACAATAAGCTTAACCAAAAGAGGGCAGCTTTTTGAAAGAAAAAACAGGAAGTCAGAGAAAATTAATCATGTTTCAAGCAGACTAGAGTATGCAGGGGAACAGACAGAGTACTACCATTTGTATGAGGGACAGGAATCAAGAAACAGTTACTTATTCATTCAATAAATAGTTATTGAATTCCTACTATGTGCCAATAAGGAAAAAAAAAAAGAATGAACAAAACAAGACAGAATGACTAAGAGTACAAGAGGAGTGAAGTGGAGAGAATTCCCATGAAATTATCTCATTCTCATCATTAATAGAAAAGTGAAGTCAGTGGCTAAATGTGAGGGTGGAAGTGAGGCTAGGACCTGAGGATGCACAAAAAACGTCTGAAGTAATCATTGTGCTTTGCTTTGGAGCCCAGGAGCAAAAGCAGAGAAGAAAGAAAACTGAGGCTATCCAGAGTTGAGCCATGTCAAGATGAAAACAGGGAAAGGGCAAGGGTCAAGAAGATAAAGAGATTTCGAGACCAGAATGACCTTACATTTTTTTAAAAACTTATATGTGGAAGTTGCTAAGGATGGGCAGAGATAAAGAACCTGATCCTGGAGTTAAATCATGGGTAGGGGTGGGGGCAGAATACTGAGAAAACACATTCATGCAGGTAGATGGCATGGAGTCCAAAGGAATGCCCTAAATAGTCCTTAATGAGCAACAATCTGGGAGCTCAAGGAAGCTATTTGTGGAAACCCGCATGTATTCAGTTCATAGAGCTCTAACTTAATTGGAGAGAAGAACATTAATCCATCATACTCCTGCCCTGACAGTCAGATAAATTCCAAAGGATAGTTTTAGGGCATAATCACAATTTGAAGACAACTTAGAAATTATATCCTGAAGTTTCAAATATTATTAACATTCTTAATTAATGTTTCCTACCTCTAGTGAGTATAGTACATTTTTGTTGTTAAGCAAATGGTTGTGAAGCACATAGCCATCCTGTGTCTCACATTCTGTTTTAGTTAGCTAATCCATCAATTAAGGGGACACACTTAAACTGTTCAAAGACAATCAAGAGAGGTCCTTAGCCTAGCACAGTCCAGCCAAACTGATGTGCTGCTGTCCCAGCTGTAGTCCTTGTCCAGAGGGCATTCACTCAGTGCCTGAGGTATAGAGACACTGCCTTATTTGTTTTGGCACTAATTGTCTCCCTGCCCTGAAAGAGGCCGGGAAATTGCTTCTATGTTTAGAAACAAGATTGCTCTGTTGAGGCCGCTGGGCAGAGTCTCACCTCTTTATAGAAGCCTGTTATTCCTAGGACTCTGTTTCCTAATTTAGGCCATGGTGGTGGTTGGTTGATGAGCAGGCATATGGTAGGCGCACACTGAGGGTGCAGGAACCCTTTGAGCCAGTGCCTGAAGAGACCACCATGGCTATTTCCTAGAGTAATATTAATTGCGAGGGTTTGTCGCTTATTACTGAGTCAACATTATGGTAGTTCAAGTTTATGATCGTTTCAATTGAATAAGAAAGATAACTTCACTATTTTTTTAAAAAGTAGATTTCGAACCAATATATGAAAAGTAAATGCAAACAATAATTCTCGGTTGCACTGTGATAAGGAAAAGGCCATTTGTGCTTCATAAGTATCTCAACCATCCATGCTTGCTCTCCACCCTGTGTACACAGGAAAGCCACCAAAATATTCCTGAGCCATCACAGCAGCCAGGACCTACCTCTCTCTGTGGACATCTAGGCCACTCTTCCATCCCCGATCTAAATCACCCACAAATTAGTACTTGGATTCCCAGTAAATACTTTCCATTAATTTAATCTAAGCCCAGACTTTTAAAATCCCAGATAGCTAGTTCACTATTTACATTAAGCGTACGCAGTCTGGCTTCACACACTATAAAATCACCCCTATTATTCAAGGAGGTGAAACCCATGAGACAGTCGTATACACAGACTGACTATGGAGAGCTTGTACTTTATCATGACCAACTTCAGTTTATTGTCCCTTTAAGATATGATGAATAAAATCTTACCCATTGCCTTAAAGAGTAGATCTGCCTTCCAAAAGAAATTCTCAGCAGATTAATGTAAGACTTTCATGCCAAAATCAAAGCCAGCCAGATTTGTTTAAATTTTAAAATGAGAAACGCCTTGCACTGTTTATGTCGTCATGAAAACTCTTTCATGTCACCATGAAAACTCTTCAAACAGTGCTCCCCATTTCAGTCAAAAGCAACTCTTCCAATTACTTAGGCCCTCAGCTATGAAATCATCCTTGACTCCCCTCTCCAATATGCCAGTCAACCCTGTGGGCTTTACCTTCAGAATATATCCAGCCTGATTACTTCTTACTCTGCTACTTCTACTGTGACCTAAGCCACCACTCTCTCCCACCTGGATTACCACAGTAGCCTCCGACCTGATTTTCCTGCTTCCGCCCCTTTTCTCTCAGCTCTCTTTTAGAACAGGTCACATCACACCTCCACCATCTTAAGGGTAAAAGTCAGAGACTTTCCTATGGCCTCAGTCTGCTCACTGACTCCTCCTGCCACTTGCCCTTGGGCTCATTTCCCCTGCCTCCAGCCAGGTTACTACTCCTCAGTCTATTAAGTGTTCTCCCCAGGGGTCTTTGCACTTAGTGTTCTCTCTGGGGTGCTCTTCCTTTAGATGATCCTGTGACTTTACTTCCTTACTTCCTTCGGGGCTCTTTTCAAATGTAATGTCACCAAAAGAAGCCAAATCTCTCCACCCCATACAAAACAGCTACAACCTCGTACTACCTCACACCCTGTCACCTTGCTCTGCTTCAGTTTTCTTCATAGTGCTTAGCACCCCTTGCCATAGAAATATTTATTTGCTTATTACAAGTCTCCTTCATTACCTGGCCAGTAGTAGGTACTCGATCAACATTTCTTGAGTAAATGGCAATAACAACATCTGTTTGGCCCCTGGACTTCCTGTATAACAGTAGTAAGAAACATAGAAATATGAACACATGGTATCATCAATATAACAACCATAGCCCATCACTCAATAGTAAACAAAGACTTCTGTAGAAGTCTACAACAAAAACAAAAACTAAAATGTGCTACACTAAATTGATGAACTTTAAACCTAAAGGAATACAATTATTTTAAAATTTGGTAGATTATTTGAATGAAAAATAAATCAATCTATCTCCTACAATACTGGATATCGAAATAAACTTGAACCAGCCTGACTCTTGTCTTATATCTTGGTGGTGAAATTCTGTTGAGGCCTTGAGAAGAAGGCTTTCATCTCTCATATAAGAAAGCATTGCATTCTTCCTTTTTAGGCATAACCCCATCTGTCAGTTATAACAGTATTTCTCTGTGCCTATTGATATTTCTCTGCCATAGTAGATTATTTGTGTTTTCTGTCCACTTTCTGCTTTTTTTCACTCTTAGCCCAGCCCAGCCCAAGCAAATGGAAACTCGGGGCTCCCAAGTCAAGGGGAAGTTTTCAGCCAATATCTAAGAGACAACAGCACTGGTGAGGGGTGATGATTGGTAATACAAGATCTTTAAGAGATGCTGAGATTTTAATTAAGAGTTGTCAAAAGCTCTAGTCAGAGAGAAAGCAAACATCAGGAAAACTGAAGGTCTCTGAAAGTATGAATTGACAGGAATATGGGGAAAGTTTACTCTTTCACTTATTCACCAAGCACATTGGACTTAAAAAGACCGAAATCCATTCCCTCAGTTTGGAAAAATGCAGACAAGCACACAGATCTTTACCATATGAAATGATGAATGCTGTTTTATAGGAGAACGTAGGAGAGAAATGTAACCCAAACAAGGCTTCGATATAACAATAGACGTGGATTCTAAAACCAGTTTAACATTTATCTGCAATATATTAGACAAATTACTTAAATTCCCCCAAATTCCAGTTTCTTTCTGATAGAGGAGAAAAAGACTATTTAAAAAATGATAAAAACAGCAAAAATATGTACTACATACTGGGCATTTCTGTTTCCCCCAGAACTGCCTATAATCTGATATTTATGTTAACATATGAATATTACATTTCTTGACTTTCTGAGGTGCAACTGGTATTCTCATATTTCGTATGGAAAAACAGAGACAAGAGTGGTGGTCAGTAACAAAATGTCACCCTGAAATACCAAGAGCTCATCCAGGAGGTTCCTGAGGGGTGGGACTGAGGAGGGCTGGCAGGGATGTGCGGATGAGGAGTGTATGATCAAATCATTCTGCCAAATGGAGAATCCTTCATGAGAATGTATTAGTCTGACCACTTTAAGTGCATCTAGAGTCCCGAGAAGACCTGGAAAATAAAATAAAAGAATTAAATGAATACAAGATGAATAAGAGTTTAAAGGAAAAAAAATCAGTAGTAAAACTCAAAGGCTAGATATCTTTGTATCAATGTCTTGAACTCTCTAACTAGAACAAAAGACAGTGCATGTGACCCTAGCAGAAGCTCCTGCATAGAATTGGGGAGCAAGTCTACTAAGGTAGCAAATTTGTATTTAGCCATACTCTTATGAAGACCTAGAAACTCAAGTATCATGCACTGAAGCAAATGTGAGTACTTTGGGTTGTTTCCTATGGGAACCCTCACTAACCTGACTTTATTTGTATTAACACTGTTTCTTAAGTTCCTGCACTACTGCTGTGAGAGCAGCTATAACATTATTTACCTCTGATTGAGGCTAAACACTATGCAAATTACTTTATGTACATCATTGCATATAATTCTTATAATGATTTTATGAGGTAAACTTTTATTTTCCCCACGTTATAAGAGAAGATATTCATCTCGAAAAAAAAAATATGAAATAACTTGCCCATGGTCATAGAAGTATTAGATTGAGCAACATGAATTAAAAAAAATTTTGTACATTTTCGATTATAATTGACATACAATATTGTATTAGTTTTAGGTGTACAAATAGTGATTAGACAATTGCATAACTTTTAAAGTGATCACCCCAATAAGTCTAGAACCCATCTGACACTGTACATAGCTATGACAATATTATTGACTATATTCCCTATAGTGTACTTTACATCCCATGACTGTTTTTATAACTGGCAATTTGTACACCTTAATCCTTTCCCCTTTTTTAACCCCCCTCGCACTCCTCCCAACTGGCAACTGTCAAAATGTTCTCTGTATCTATGAGTTTGTTTCTGTTTTTTTCATTTATTTTGTTTTCTGGATTCCTCACATAAGAGGAATCATATAGTATTTGTCTTTCTCTGTCTGGTTTATTTCACTTAGCATAATACCCTCTAGATTCATCCATGTTGCAAATGGCAAAGTTTTATTGTTTTTTATGGCTGAGTAATATTTCATTGTATGTATGAATCACTTCTTCCTTATCCATTTATCTATTGATGTACACTTAGGTTGCATCCATATTTTGGCTATTATAAATAACTTCACTATGAACACAGGGGTGCATATGTCTTTTCGAATTAGTGTTTTGGATTCCTTCGGTTAAATATTCAGACAGGGGATTCCTGGGTCATAAGGTAGTTCTATTTTTAATTTTCTAAGGAACCTCCACACTATTTTCCCCAGCGGCTGAACCAATTTACAATCCACCAACAGTGCATAGTTGTTCCCTTTTTTCCACTTCCTTGCCAACACTTAGCGTTTGTTGACTTATTGATGATAGCCATTCAGACATGTGTGAGGTGATATCTCATTGTGGTTTTAATTTGAGCAATATGAATTTGCTGACATTCCACAATTTTTTGACCTACAAAAATGGCAGTTTTATATGGCCAAACACTGGTAAGTGCAAATCCCGATGAAAACCAGGTCTGACCTATCTAGTCGGTCACTATGTAAGATACTTTCCCACAGAGTGAGCTCTGGTGTAAAACAAAAGAATCTTAAGCCAAAGAAGATAAACCTGGCAAGGGACACTCATAAGGCTTCATCTTTAATGAAGTCATTTGCCTCTACTTACTACCTACAGTTAAAAGAATATTTGAAACTAAGTGACTTTGTAGACCAAGAATTTAACTTGCTTTTTTTATAGAAGCACCTCTCTTTGGCCTTATGGGAAATTTAGGTTTAAAAATTTCTTGGTAGTGTTTGACAGATTCTAAACATTATTCACACACATGAAGTATATTTAATATGAGTAATACCACTGAGAATTTCTTATAAATTTCTGTCCCTAAAAGGAAAGTTATGTTCTGTAACAATAGCAAAGTATGCATATAAGATAAGCTGACAGGAGATTCTCTACAGATTTATGCCGTTATAACAACTGAAAAGGTTTAATTTAACCATTCAGGCATTTCTATTAAAATGGTATTGGGAAGAAGAATACCTTTTAAAGAAACTCATAAAATATTTCTGATTTGTAACAGATTTAATTGGCTTAAATACCAAGTATTTTTCTATTGTCTATTATTTTTAAGGATTTTAATTTTCACTGAATACCAGAAGTATGATGTGTATCTAAAAGTAACCACTTAGTAACACCCAATAAGGAATAACTGCCACTAAAAACTGGAAAATCCCATGAAAAAAGAAAAGCAACTTATCTTTGTAATGTGATTCAGAACTTTTTTTTTTTTACAAAAAACTGCCACATAGGTCTTTCTGTTATTTTTCCTTCAAAAATCTGTTTAAAAATTAGAGTCTTCTACATTGACACAGACAACAATATGGCAGTCACCAGAGGGGAGGTGGGGTAGAGAGAGGCTGAAGAAGGTAAAGAGGGTCAAATATATGGTGATGGAAGGAGACGAAACATTGGGTGGTGAGCACACAATGCAACATATGTGATGATGTATGATAGAATTGTGACTTGAAACATATCTTATCAATCAATATTACTCCAATAAACTTTATTTTTTAAAAATAGAGTATTGCAAAGAATTATGCAAAACAGCTCTCATATGTTCAATTATATCTGTATGTAAGAAGTGTGATGAGAATTTTAATTCAGTCCCTTATTTTTATAACCAATGCGAACAAAATCATGAAGTGCTTATTAAAGTTATTGTGGCTTTTGTCATATGGGTTGTTAATGATAATGAGGGCAGGACAAGTATCTGTTGCTTATTGACTAAATGTTTTCTGGGATTAAGAGTTTGACCCACCTGAGAGATTATTTATCCTTTCTGCCTGAGAGGTGTTAACTCCTAGGGAAAGACATCTATTTATTCTGGTTCTCCCTGAAAACACAGTGGACTACATGCAAACATTATTTCCTGATTCATAAAATAGAACTTACTCACCATCTTAAGTTTTTACACGTAAATATAGGTCATTTTCTCCTTCTGATTTAGTAAAATATAAAAATATGAATGCTTAATCACTACCTAACTGAATTTCAAACATTTTTATTTTTCTCAACTAGATGAGCAACTTAACACTTTTTTTTCAGCTTTATTGAGATATAATTGACATCTAATATGTAAGTTTACAGTGAACAGTATGATGATTTGATACATAAATATTGTAAAATGATTACCACGATAGGGTTAGTCAATACTCCTATCACCTCACATAATTACCTTTGTGTGTGTATGATGAGAACATTTAAGATCTGCTCTCTAAGCAACCTTCAATTGCACAATGCATAGTTAACTATAGTCCCTATGCTGTACATTAAGTCCCCAGAACTTATTTATCTTACAGCTGGAAGTTTGTACCCTTTGATAAACATTTCTTCATCTCCTCCACCCCCACCTCCACCTCTGGCAACCACCAATCTCTCTCTGTATCTATGAGTTCAACTTTTTTAGATTCCACATATAAGTGAGATCATGAAGCATTTGTCTTTCTCTGACTTATTTTACTTAGCATAATGCCCTCAGGGTTCTTCCATGTTGTTGCAAATGGCAGGATTTCCTTCTTTCTCATGGCTGAATAATATTTATAAGTAAAATTAAAAATATATATCAGATCGTCTTTATCTATTCATCCATGATGAACACTTAGGTTGTTTCCATGTCTTGGCTATTGCGAATAATGCTGCAATAAACATGAGGAAGCAGACATTTTGTTGAGATCCTGATTTCATTTCCTTTGGTTATATAACCAAAAGTGGGATTATTGGATCATATGGTTATATTTTTAATTTTTTAAGAAACCTACATACTGTTATCATAGTGGCTGCACCAATTTATATTCCCACTGCACAAGGGTTCCCTTTTTTCTACATCTGCAAGAACATTTGTTATCTCTTGTCTTTTTGATAATAACCATTCTAACAGGTGTGGAGTGATACCTCATTGGGTTTTGATTTGCATTTCCTTGATGATTAGTGATGTTGAGCACCTTTTCATGTACGTACTGACCATTTGTATGTCTTCTTTTGATAGAAATAACTATTCAGATCTTCTGCCCATTTTTAAATTAGATTGCATAATTTTTTTTTTTTTTTTTTGGCAATAGAGTTGTTTGAGTTCCTTGTGTATTTTGGATATTAACCTTTCAAAAAATAGATGGTTTGCAGATATTTTCTGTTATTCCATAGATCACATTTTCATTTTATTGATTGTTTCTTTGGCTGCCAAATACCATCTTAAGTGAATTGCTTTTAAATGAAAGTCTAGTATGGGATAAAATATTATAATTACAAATTTGCAAATCTAAATTCAATTTAAAATCAAATCACAGGAAAGGGATAAGAAAATACTTTCTAAATTTGGGGGAATTTTTTTTTCTCAGTATATACCTTCCTAGTATAACCCACAATATTAACAATATTTTAAATTCAAGTTTTTATACAATTAGGTCATCACCTTCAAGTCCAAGTCTTACCCATTTTGCCAAAGATATGTTTTATCCTGTATTTGATCATTAAAATGAAGCTTTAAAATGTAATGGAAAGAAAACTATATAATAATGTAACTGACACTTAAAGCTTGTAAAATATAATTTAACTCCATATCATACCAACACTTTCAGTTTTCTTTTTACTGCTATTAGCTGTGTCCTAAATAAGCTAAAACAGCGATAATTTGTGGAATGTACTAATCTCTATGCAGAGTAGTGCAATAAATTTAGATGAACTTGTTTCAGAAGCAGAAATGTTTCCTGCCAAAAAGTTAAAAGGGAGAAAAATGAAGCCCTCTTAGAGCTCTTTTTATTTTGAATGTTGTCATAGTTACTGAAGAGAAATTTATGTTTTGAAGACTTTTTCTTAGATGTTAAATACTGTGACCAATTGTGGTAGTGACTAAGAAGAATAAGATTGATGAGGAATTTCTTTTATAAACATCTTTTCAAAACCCATCTTTACTAATTATTCATTTTCCACCTACATTAGACTTAAAGTTGGCTGTGTGCAGAATTTTTTTGATCATTTAAGCTATTTTTAGTCATAAACATTTGAATACAGATATAGGTTGAATTTAATTTCTGAATGTTCGGCCAAAGTCTAAATTTAAAAGCTCATATTTTAAAATATATCTTGTGGGCAAGCTGCATAAAATAAGTCAATTGATAAATAATTCTGAGTATAAATAGTAGAGAATTGTTTCAAAATAATTTAGTTTTATAATGGCATTCTTATTCCAAGTATCTCCAGAATATTATGCTAGGAGGATGTTTGGTTGAGCATTACAAGCCTACAACATTTCAGCAAAGAAATCTTAAAGACCATTTAGTCCAATAGTCTGTGTTGTTAAAAATGAGGAAACTGAGTTTCTTAGTGTTTTGCAGAAGGTCTTGTTGCTAATTAAGAACAAAGCTTGGACTTTAACCAAGATCACATGATTCAAATTACATTGCTTTTTTTTTGTGACACAAGGCTTATGTCAAGAGGCTATCAAAATAAATTTATCCCATTAGAGAGGTTTGCAAAGTGTGTTTCTTGAAGTCCTAATGCTCTTTGAGCTATCCTGTTAGTCACAGAAAGATGTTCCATTCTATACCCACTTTAACCTAAGCACTTTCTCTTTTTTTTATGTTTTATGCAATGTTATTTTGAATAAATATTTCACATTTAAAAAGATTCTCCTACTAAAAAAGAAAGTTTGAAAATTATTTCTCAACTACTGGTTTGAGCTATATGGAGAACTAAAACTCTTCCACTGCCAATATATAGAAGTGATTGAGTAAAATAAAATAAACATTCTTTAATATCTTTTATGACCTTCTAAGAATACCTTAGTGTCAGAAATACAGAGGGTTTAAAAACTAGGAATCTCCTGAAAATGATTGTCTCTCCAATAAATTAGGTACTTATGCTAACATGATATCCTGAAGAAACGAGATGAGAGAGAGCATGTGAACTATAATTCCTTCATTAAATTGAGATACTCAGAAGAGTACACTCTCCATAAAAGGGAGACTAGAAAAGCAATCTTTCCCAGACAGGGAGATAAACATCATCTATTTCCACTTGTGTTCTGAGTGGGGAAAAAATTTCCCTTGAAAATGAGTAATTTCAAGCCGATAAATTAATATAGAAATTGTTCCTGGGCCAGTGATACCTATAGGAAACTTAACTGAAACTTTTTTTAAAATGTCTACTAAAGATACATCTTAAATTTAGGATGCACAGACAAAATATTTTCAACAGGAGTTCGCAACTGGAATTTAAAATATATAGGAAACAACCGACCATGAATGAAAATCAGCAGAAAACCACAGCCAAATTAGAGTCTCAAAAATCTCAAATAATGAACAATCTAATAGAGGCTATAAAGTTAAATTAAGATCACTAAAAGAAGGAATAGAAAACATAAAAACAGACTACTAGTTAAAAAGAACAGACAGATTTAAAATATTTTTAGAACTTCTAAAAATAAAAAATATGGTTAATGCAATTAAAAACACAATAGGTTATATAGTAGATTAAACATATTTAAAGAGAGAATTGGTATTATGGACAATCAATATGCGAAAAATATACAGACTAAAGATAGAAGCATAAAGGAATAGGAAATATAACAGCGTGTTGTATAGAATGAGATAATACAACAAATGTATAATTGGAGTACCAGAAAAAAGGAATCGAAAGAATAAAGTATGGTACTATTCGAAGATTAATAGCTAAGAATATTCCATGGTAGAAGTTTAGAAATCACAATGAATCCGAAACAGAATTAAAACAAAAACAAACCTCTATGTATGAGAGAAAAACTGCAGAATACCTAAGACAAAGAGAAATTTTTAAGTGTAATCAAAGAGAAGAAACGAATCACCTATAACAGACTTCAACAGCAACAATAAGGCCAAAAGACAATGGAAGAAGGAAACTGAATTCAGAAGAAAGATAGAATGCAACAATTAGGGTACACAAGGAATTTGTGGATAAATATATGTATAAATCTAAGCATAGATTTTATAAAATAATAATTATCATAATGACTAATTTACTGGTGATAAAAATAGGATGGAACTGTAGAGCAGCAATATATAAGATGGGAAGGAGATGATGAGAATTAAAACATTGGAATATATGCTGTAGAGCAGCAATATATAAGATGGGAAGGAGATGATGAGAATTAAAACATTGGAAGATTCTTCCATATTTTTAAAGAAGACTTTTGTAAGCCAACCATGTAAGGTGCAACCACTGGAATAAAATACATAACTTCCACCCCAGTAAAGAAGAGAAGGCAGAATAAAGAAAGACTATTAAACTAGAATATAGAGAAAAACTAATCAAGATAAATATTAAGAATAATGAAAGTTAAATTTTTGTTACAATCGGATGTAAATATTTTAGCAATCATAATAATCAAACTATATACTTTAAAGATTTTGATCAAAAAAATATAGCCATGTGCTGTTTAGAAGAAACATGCCATACAGAAACAAAATGGCGAAAACAAAAAAGACAAACCACCAACTCTAACAAAAGCAATATGAACCCACAGCAAACATTATACTCAATGGTGAAATACTGAAAGCTTTTCTTCTAAGATCAGGAACAAGGAAAGATGGTGGCTTTAACCATTTCTATTCAACATAATACTGGAATCCTTCCCTCCTGGCTCTCTTCCCCACCCTCCATATGGTCTCCTATTGTCTGTCTGTGTGGGCCAGCCCCCTAGCAGCCCCAGGGCACTGAAACTGCTTTCAGACTGTGTAACGACTCCATGAGTTTTCCAAGGAGGTTGCTATTCCTTTTCGGATCTACCCTCCGAAGCCATGCAGCGTCATTTCTAACCTGTTGGTTACAAGGGAGTCAGAAACTTAGCTAGAATGCAAGCGAGGGAAATTAGACTCTACGTCTTAATAGGGCTGTTGTAAGGTTCTGAAAGAATATATGAGGCAGGAGATATTCGATAACAGGACTCTTACTTCCTCCAGCCTCCAATAATATTTCCTTCATTTTCTTTTAAGCCCTCACCGACAGCCTCCTGAGGCCATTTATGCTTCTGCCAACACTTTTCTGCAAGCCCTCAACCCATTTTGAGATCTAGCTTCTACCTTCCATCCATACCAAAACCAAAGCTACATGTTTTAGATTTTTGTCATAGCAGTATCCCACCTACCAATGTCAAATTTTGTCCCAGTTACTATTGCTACAAAACAAACCACTCTAAAACACAGTGGCCTAAAATAGCAACAATCTTTGTATTACTCCTCATGGGTTCTGTGGGTCAAGAATTTTTGGTGAGGGCTCATCTGTGTGGTTCTCACTCAAGGTCTTTTATTAGAGAGACAATATGGTTGGGGCTTGTACACCTCTTCATGTAACCTCAGGGCTTCCCCATGTGGTTCGAGCCTTGTCACATCATGGTGGCCTCATGGCCTTCATATGGCTCACCTGGTAGCTCAGGATTCCAACATTCGTCTTCTAACAGACAAGGCAGAAGTTTCATTGTATTTTCTGACTTAGCCTTGCAGGTCACATCTGCCACATTCGTTAAGCTACAAATGAGACAGATATCCTCCCATATTTGAATGGAAGAGCATTGGTCTCCACCGCATGATGGAAGAGTATAAAGATACTCAAACAGGGGCTGGGAAACTAAAAATCTGGCCTGCTACCTGGTACTGTAAATCAAAATTTGCTGAACCACAGCATGCTTCATTCATGCATTTCTGTGTCGTCTATGGCTGCTTTTGTACCATAGCAACAGAGCTGAACAGGCCCTGCATGGCCCACAAAGCTGAACTATTTACTAGCTGTCTCTTTACAGAAAATGTCTGCTGAACCCTATTCTAGAAAGATAAGTGGGACAAAAGATATTACCGTGGTCATTTCTGAAAAATACAATCTGCAACAAACACATTAAATTCTTAAGGTTCCTAAAAAGTTTTCAAGGATTAAGTGAATGAAAGCTATCAAATTAAAAATTGAGAAAATATACATTGAATGTATATGTCTTAGAAAAATTATGTCTTAGAAAAATTAAATTATTCATTCACAAAATTCAAGGTGGAATATACACTATACAAAGCTTTGGAGTAAACAAAGGCAGATAGAAAAGTCTAAGGAGGCATACAGAAAACAAAAACAAAACAATAAACAGAATAAATTGAGGAACAAAAGTAGAACCAAGAGTTATTTCAGTAACAATCATAGATAAACATCCCAATTAAAATATGGACTTTACCTAGAGTTTTTACAAATCCATCTAAAGGTATCCTATAAGATACATGCTGAAAAACAAGCACATAGAAGTTTTACAATAAGGATGAAGTGAGTCATAATAAGTAACAGTAAAAGCCTTTGAAGTTAGACAGTTATTTGAATCCTGACGCTACCAACTATATGACTTTGAACTGGTCTCTGAAATGGTCTCCTGATACGTAAAATAAGATAAGACTATCTACCATATCCTGCCATGAGAATAAAATAAGATGACTGGTATTATTATATGCTCAATAAATAAAATTTATTGATTCCTAACAATAAAAGGATAGGTAGAAATATATGACATACTGGTTGTATTTGCAAAATTTCTGAAAAGCAGTTTGGCAATATGTATCAAAGACCTTAAAAATTCAAGTCAACAGAATGTATCCAAGAAATCACAAATACGTGCTCAGATATTTGTATCCAAGGGCATTAACCACAGTTTTAGTTATAATAGTGGAGAAACAGAAATAACCCTAAAACCTCACAGCTGAGCCACTGTTAAATTATGACATAATATACATTTAATAAAAATAATGTTACCGGGTAATAGTTCAGGGCTCATTTCAGTTAAAATCAGCTTCATTCTTCCAACTTTTCAGGCTACAACTTGGAGTCATCCTTGATTCCTCTTTCTCTCTGATTTGAAATCTGACCTGTTATTCTAAATCTGACATTCCTCCAGAATATAGTGGATCTGACTGCTTCCTACCACTCCTCTGCTAAACACCTTAACCCAAGCTACTATTGATCCCTCCTAGATTATCGCAATAGCCTCCTCACTGGTCTTCCTGCTTCTGCCCTTAACCCTCCTCTTGAAAAGACAACCAGGCTTATGGTGCTAAAACCTAAAGCAAATCGTGTCACTCCATTGCTATAAGCCTCCATGTCTTCCCCTCTCAGTCAGAACAATAGCTGAAGTACTTACTGTGACTTTTAAGACCTACCTGATTTGTTGCTCCCTGTTACTCTTCTGACACCATATCAGACCTGCCAGATGCAATCCAGCCTCTTTGATGACTTTGAGAAGAAACACCTCACTTCCAGATACATAACTTACATGTGCTGAAGCCAGTTTACTCTTGTCAGTAAGTACCTGTTACTCTCTCATTTCCATAAAATAACAGTGGGAAGCTTGGTCAGTCAACACCATATTTTCCATATAGACAAAGGGGAGAGTGACAGAGATAAACCCAGGATGATTTATTTTTGTATTGAGAATTGTACTTGTGATTTTTTTGCTTACATCTTTACAAGTCTGCACCTAATGGTCTGAGATATCAAATATCAAACTAAATATTATAGCCATCCATGAAAACTTTGATCTGAATAGAACAGTAAATAACTTTATACTTACTAGGTAATGTCACTTCTCAACTGATGAAAAATATGAAACTAAGAACTATGCTTTTAGAATAGCAAGTATCCATCTTTATTATGTATGTGTTCTTACGCATAAAAATATGTTTTGGTTTTATAAATTGCTAGCCTTCTGAGTACTGTTGTCTAACTAAACAGTCAATAGAAACTCTTTAATGATTATAGTTATGAAAGCTATAATTAAGTACAGTAGATATTTATGTTACCCTAAATTTATAGCAAAAATTGAAATAGGGATGATCAGGAACTGACTGACATGTCACCAGCGTAATAGGTGACATCTGATTTTTTCCATTCTGCTTTCACAATGAAGTTGTTACTCTAAGCTCATTGGGGAGAGAGAGAGAGAGAGAGAGACTTAGAGTTACAGTAACCTGTCTAGACAACAATCTGGTTTATTATTTTGCTTAATGATGTCTTAGGCCCTCACATCAAATTAGAACCAATCGATTTAACTCCCAATATGTTCTTCAAATCAGGCAAGTTTTATAATATTTTAAGTTTTGCTATTAATAGTGCAGTAAAAATGCGTAGAAAAGACTTATTTGGCGGACAGAACAATTACTAAGAAGACCTTTGGCCAGGGAGCCCAGATATTTTTAACTCTATTTCAGCCTGTAGCTGAAATCCGCATAATCTTCTATGTAGCCTTCTATGTATTAAAGCTACTCTGAGGCCCATTGAACACTGTGGAAAATTTTCCCAGTGGATCAGCCCGTTTGCAGAACCAGGTGTTTCTGTAATTGTGACACTGTGAAAAACATTCATAGTGCTCCAAGGTCCTTTAAATTCTCATTCCACCTGCGCTTTCTGGTTGAGTCCAGTGGCTGCTTATGCTTTTCAGGGATCTCCTTGTTTATGTAGGTGCGTTTCTTTGTTTCTGAATTTATTTTGCCACATTTTAAAGAGGAAAATTTATAGAAAAAGATTTAACAAGCTGATGTTGGGAGTCACTCACATTTCGACCAGGTGCATGCCTAGTGTGCAAGTGTAAAGCAATGAACAGGTAAGGAAAGCGTGATGTGAACAGGAGTCTCTGAAGGATTAATTGTGTATGTCCATAATGAATGTACCCCTAGGTGCATGTTAAACATCTGTTATAAATTAAGACATTTTCTTGCTTTTCCCCTTCTTTCCAGTTTCTCCATGTCATTTATAGACGTACAGTAAGTATAGACTATATTTGGATATCATGGGAATGAATGTCCCTTTTCACTATTAAATATAATTTTATAGAAATTTTAATTTTCAAGTAACAAACATACATTTCTACTTTTCTAAATAACTGATTATTTTCATATTTGAAAATAGTTCATTTCTATTTAAGAGTACTATATTAAGGACATATTTTAATTTCTTAATCTTCACTTTTTCACTTCAAATTAGACAGTAATTAAATCACTTCACCTAGGTCCACACCTAAAAAAGTTTTTCATATAGAATAATTTTTAACTGTTACTCAGTTTCTTCATTCTGAAAAATTTAGATGACCTCTATTATTAAAATTCAATTTTTAATCAAAATAACAACTTTTTCTTAAATATTCATTTCAAATAATGTATATTACTTTGTTTTTGGTCTTTTATACCTTGGAACATATTAGTTATTTATTTTTCCAAATTCTTTATACTAAAGTAATACTTTCTTTTTAATACTATATAACCTTACTAATGATGCTTTTAAACATGACATTTTCACAACTAAGTCAAAATATATAATTAGAAATTACATAGGAATGTATAAGAATGGAAAAAGTATAATCTTGGGATGAAATTTAATATAATACCTAGTCTAAATAAAATACTTTTTCTCACATTTTAATTAGGAAAAGAATAGAGGTTTGTGTCAACAAATTGTTTTTTAAGAAAAATACTGCACTTTTCCCATGGCTTTTTGAAGATTCAACATTTATATTTACTCAATGTTTGTTGTTCAAAAGAAATGGGAAATATTTTAGTCATACTGATATTTCCAAACATTAAAGTTATTTAGCAGCATTTATTTGTTCCACAAACCTAATTATGTCCCCATTACATGCCAAATGAGATCAGACATCCAAATGTTAAGGGAATCAGTATCTTTTCATGCAAATATTTTTCAAATTTAACATGATAGACAATGGGAGTGTCCTTGTACTGAAGTAAACACGAAGCAATGACTGTCTGGCTATTTGAGTGGAAGAGGCTTTGGTTTTTGCCTCTACTTCTTTTTTTTTTTTTAACTTAAAAAATAGAAACTCTTTTTCTCAAAGTTCTAGAGGCTGAAAGTCCAAGATCGAGGCGCCTCCAGAGTTGGTTTCTCCTGAGGTCTCCATCCTCGGCTTGCAGACAGCGGCCTTCTCCCTGTGTCTGCACATGGCCTTTTCTCCATGCACATCTGCTTCTGATGTCTCTTTCTTAGGACGCCGGTCCTGTTAGGTTAGGATGCCACCTGTATGACCTCATTTAATCTTAATTACCTTTTAATTACGTCCCTGTCTCCAAATACAGTGACACTATAGTTGAGGGTTAGGTAGGGCTTCAACATATAAATTAGGGTGGGGGACATGACTCAATTAAGTTCTTAACACATAATGAGTGTTAAGAATACCAGATTTGTATTTAGAAGGCACAAGTTCTATCAGCATTGTGATATTGGGGCACGTCGTGCAATTTCACTAAGCATTTCTTTCCTTACATATAAAATAGTGACAATAATGAGTTTATGTCAAATTACTTATAATTACTTCACCCAAATTTCAAATCGTTGATTGCAAAACTTTCTATTAGCAGGGAGCAAACACAAAATGAGGATCATTTTTCAGTAAGTGAAATGAATGCCATTAGAACTTTAGAGTTCAAATTAGAGGTTGCACATTGGCAGCCCATGGGCCAGAAATAGCCTGCAAACTGGCTGTTGGCCTGCACGGTGTTTAAAATTTTTTTAATTAGTTGCCAACTTTTAAAAGTCAATTGAATTCCCATAAAAATCTGGATTTCCAACTTAGCCTCTTTCTAAGCATGGTGGTAATAGACGGGCCTGGGTGTCAAGGTTGCTACCAGGGGTATGGTTTTCCACTGAGCCACGATCCTGTTGTGTCTGCACACAGCAACTGTCGTTTATTATCACATTTGGGCTGTCGTTGACAGAAATATAATATGATTTTTACTGGGTCTCTAGGTTGATACCTCTTGATCAACCAAGTATATTAAACTACAGGCTATTAAATAAGAAGCAATAAAAAATAAGTCTTTGTAGTTTAGTCATAAGAAGGGATAGAATAAATAAAAGAAGTTATAAGGAGTCATAAGAAGGGAAAGAATGGACGTAAAAATCTCCACTCAATAATAACACAGGTGAATAAGGGGATTCCTGTTTATCCTTGTGCATATTCTGATTCACCATAAAAATAAACTTCACAAGCTCCACAAGCACACTCGCTGCAAACAGACATACACTCCACGTTGATATATTAAAAGCCTTTATGTGAGAATTAACATTCTTCTAGCAGTTTCTCCAGCCATTGTTTTGATTGAACTGTTAGCTCTGCTCCGTGGACAGCTCTGCCACTGAAATCCCCCTTCATTCACTTGAAAATGAAGATAGATGCTTGGGAGAAAATAAGGCTGACTCTGATGGACTTCACAGAAATAATCGGCACGAGGCACGCAACCTGAACATTAGAGGCTGAATGGCTGGTTTGCAAGGGACTGAGAACAGGGCTGCCTGGCTGCCCTGCACTGAGTCATGGCCTTTAAACAAGGCCTTGAGTCAGAGCTATCAGACCAGGGCTGCTGTTTTCCTGCTCATGATAAGCCTGTCTCTTTTTATCCAGAGGTTGGGCCTGTGATTTAACATAGCAATGACAGCGATAGTTACCCCCAAAAACATCCTTCACAACTCTTTTCTAATACAAATCACTTATTCTTTGTGAAAGATGAGTGAGTCATGCAAGGAGCAGACTGCCCATTAGTGGAACATTGTTAATTTGCTCTTTAATTAGTTGAGTGGCATATAATTATTTGAGGTCAAATAATAATTAAATTTTTGTACACTCCTTTCTTTCCCTGGTAAATTACCACTGGACCACCCTCCATGATAAAGGATCTCTGAAAAACACACAGGATGCTGCTGTACAACACAAGGAAGTGTGTGATTTTTCTTGTAAATGTCCTCTTTTAAAAAAAATTCTGAATGAAAAGAATCATTTTATCATCATTGTTCAGAACTCTCCTTTTAAAATAAAAATCGACAAATAAAAATATAGTAAACTTTATTTTTTTTTAACTAAGTAAGTTAACTGAAGAGAACAAAATGCATCAACTTTAATTTTTAAATAACAAATAGTTGTTAGACTTATAAATATTAAAATGGACTTTCCTCTTGAAAACTCTACCAAGAAAATATTTAAGTATTACATAAAAATTGGCTTCCTCACTTAACTTAACTTAAATAAATCATCTAACTTCTCTTCTGTGTTTCTTTTTTCCAGAGGCAAGCACTTGATTGTTATTTAAGATGAAGCAGCTAAAATCTCACAAAGTTATGCTTAAAAATTAAAACCTAGAAATTTATTTTCTTATTTTGACTTAAGGATTTGGTAAACCATGTTCATAATAACATTAAATAGTTTGAATTACATTAAAAGAAAATGCGATTTAGGAAATAATTTTTAAAAAACAAGATTAATATCATGTTCATAAGCACTGAGTGACTGAGGAAGTCTGTCTTAAAAAAATATTAACAAAAAAAGTGTTTTCAACTTGTCACCCATAAAACTACATTATTTAAAGTAAGCTATATCTCCACCATGTTGCATTCAATGAATAGCTTGGAGCTGATTGAATATAAATTCTGGTGGGTACCATAATCTTCTCTAGAAAAAAAATAACTCACCCCAAAAGATATCTCTATTATATTATTTGTATAAAATTTTCAACAGACACTTTGCTAATGTTTATCCTTGCTTAGCTGGACCTTCATAGCTTTTGTCAGTTATCAGAAAAGAAAGGTCTCAGGATGAAACTGTACAAAAAAAGAATATAATGCAGCTCTATTCAGTCATTAAAATAATGACCTTAGAAGGACTTTTAGCAACAAAGTATTTTGTGAGATTTTTAAAATTAATGTAGATTCCTTTGTACAGAATTAGCATGAATTAATAAGATTTCTCTATAATTACAGACACGCATTGAAAATTAAGGCCAGTTGCACTGACCTTCTCGCTGCCCTTCAAGTTCGTTCCTACTGCAGTCTTTGCATTAGCAGATCCCTCTGTCTTGGGACGCCTTCTCTAAACCTCAGAGGACTGCCTTTCATTGTCATCCTGTCTCAGTTTAAAAGTCATCTTAAAGAAGCCTTCATTGACTATCTCATCTAAGTGGACCCCTGTCCCTAGATCACCCTAATCTAACTCCTGCAAAACACCTTCTGCTATTGGATAATTTCATATTTACTTATTTATTTGTTGGAAATCTTCCTCTCTTAAAGTTAGTAAAAGAAGTTTGTAAATCATTTTAAAACTAAAAATATCATTACTTTGCTTTGGGGAAGTGTGAAATCAATTCATTTTGATGACTGTGATAGCTCATATGAACAGCAGGTCTCATTCGTAGCTTTCAAACAACTTAAATAAAATGGGAAAATAAAATATCAAAAAAGTTAACAAATATTTCAAAATCTGGTGTCTGTGGAGAGGGAGAGTATATAATATATTGTCCTTAACCATGAAAAGTTTGAGAACAACTGAGTTTAAATATTTCTTGCATTGTTTTTTAGAAACTGATTCAAAAGAAACTGACAGTAAAAACTGGGGCCTTTGGACAGATTTTCACGTAAATGAATCAACTGGCTAAAAGAGATGTGCTTTATCTTTGATCTAAACTCGCTCATCAGTAGGAAGAGTGAGAGAGGGGCTATACTGAAGAGGGAGTTCTTATAACATTTATATGATTTTTATTTTTATTCAAGATGTACTTATTTATAGTACACAAGGTCAAGGTCAAAAGTTTCCTTAAGGTTCAATATGAACAAAAGCATTACCCCACCATCTCACTCTCTGTTACCACCCCCAAATTCCTGCTATCCAGAGGCAACAAATTTCAACTAGCTTAGTCTTTTATTTTGACCTTTACTTTATATTCTTAAATAACATACTTATAACTCTATTTTCTTGATTTTTGAATTGTGGGTATCTATTAGCTTCCTATTGTGGAAAAGAGGTTTTTATCTTAAATACTTTCCCAGGTTCCCCACTCACACCTACAAACCTACCTTTAATATCTTTATCTTTCTGATTTAGTTATGCCATCATTCTTAGTTACATCAGTACTCACTTTTCACATTATTAGAAGTATATAAATATTATTCATGGGCCAAGCCATGTAGTTTCAATTATTATTTTCTTGTACAACTTTTATTTTTCCCTTTAGTCAATAATAATTCAATTTTAATTTTGCTCATCTGTCCCAGAATCATAAGTATCCCTTTAACATGTTCAACACATCAGGGATTTTATGTGTTTCAGTCTCTTAAAGATGGCCTAGCTCTGGTTTTTCTTCAGATAGTATAAATCTTTCACCTTTTACTAAAGACGGCCTAACTGAAGCCATCTCTTCTGCTCAAATCTGGACTACTTACCACATCTGCACAGCTGTTGTCCTGGAGTCTCCCTTCATCATGTATCCTATGGTTTCCCTTATATATTCCCATGTTAGCTTCTCTATTTCCTGGATACCAAGGCATCTTGTTTTTTGATTTTGTTAGATTTTTTAGAAACTCTCTGAGACAGGGTAGGTTAATTTTTTAATCTTTCATGTCTGATAATGTCTCTCCTGCTCCCTCATATTGATTGCTAGTTTGAATGGGTATGAAACCCTAGGTTGAAATCTTCCTTCAGAATTTTGAAGCCATTGCTTTACAATGCGGTATTGCTCTCATACATGATCCTTTACTATATGTAGTCTTTCTCCTTCTTCCTCTGTCTCTCTGTCCCTCTGTCTTCCTGTCTCTCTATCTCTATCTCTGTCTCTGTCTCTCTCTCTCTCTGCATTTATAAGTTTCTCCTTTCCTCAAGTAGTCTGAAATCTTAAGTGCTTTAGCATATATCTTTCCTCATCCAGTTGCTAGACAATTGTTGGGCTCCTTTAATTTCAAAACTGATATTCTTTAATTATAGAACATTTTAAAAATTATTTCTTTGATAATTTCCTCAGTTCCATGTTCTCTGTTCTGCTCCATAGAACCTTGTTTTATTCAAAGTTGGCATCTCTTAAGTTGTTCCTCTTTCTTATCTTTTTTTTTCTATTTTTTATTTCTTTGTCTTTCTGTACTAATTTTTGGAATATTACTTCAACTCCATTTTCCTATCTTTCTACTGAATTTTCATTTTAACTGTCATAACTTTTAATTTTTGTTATCTGAATATATCTTTTTTCTTGTTCTTACTTCGTAAATGCAATATTTTCTCTTATCTCTGTTAATTGTTAATGTTAGGGTTTTGTTTGCTTGTTTTTGAGATTTTCTTCTCCCTGAATTAGCAAAAATTTTTTCAGATTTCTTTTTTCCTTTCTTTTCTTTTTCTGCCTCTGTTTTTCATTTTATAAACTTTTCATAAATGTTTGTATATTTGGATGTCTAGTTTTTTAAGAATGGGACACTAAAGAACTGAATGAAGAGACATATGTGGACAAAGGGGCTTTGCTAAAGGTAATCTGGCTGTGCCTCTTCTTGTTAATATCTGTAGATTTCTTCTCATGGCCTAGTCTGATTTTCCATAAGAAAACTTCCAACTTTTGCTTCAAAGGTGTTAGCCTGATTTCCATTGTCCTAGGAGCTGATTAGACGAAGAAAGCTGGATATCTTAGTTCAATATATACACATTCACCTCACCCCCTATTTTCAACTTGGTACTTTCACCTTCATCTGTATCTGCTGCTTTTTCCACCCCAAGTCCTCCAGTTAACCCTCTCCAGAGGTTGTGAAGTGTGTAATGTGTATGTAGCGGCGTGTGTGTGTGTGTGTGTGTGTGTGTGTGTGTGTGTGTGTGTGTGTGTGTGGTGGGGAGCTATCGTCCAGCTACAAAGAGTAATCTAATTACTTCTTCAATAGACTAACAGATTCTTCTTTCATCCACTCCACCTTTACACTGGTGTCAATAATACCTGTTCTCATAAATTCCTGAGTAATTTTAGGGTTCTGTGGTGCAAATCAATATATTCCTACATTTCTCTTATTTCAGGTCAGGTTTCACCTATCAGAGATCTATTTCTTTAGTTTCCACTTATACCAGTGGCTCCATTTTTTTGTCTTTTGAGTGTATGCCATATTATATACATTTTTGGTCATTTTAGTGGTTTTTCAGGATGGAGAGATGGTATATGCTTATTTCTGATATGCCAGATAGCACTTACAGTAGCTGAAGTAATCTCGGGAAGGTAAAAAATATATAATGAACCCAAAGATCTTTTAGTCTAAAAGCAAACCCTTACCAAATTAGTAAGTACTTCCAGATTGTTTTAAGTGGGAGAAAACAGAAAAGAACTAACCTTTATCAAGCAGTTAGTTGCTGAATACTAGCTTAGTAGTTTATATGCTTTATCTAAGCAAATTTTCTTGACAAGCTTACAAAGTTGTTACTGCTGTCCCTACTTTTGAGATAGTAACCTGAGCTTAGAGAGGCTGGAAAACTTAGTTATATAACCAGAAAGTGCAAGAGCCAGGATTTGCATCCAGTTTGTGTAATTCAGAGCTGGAACCTCTCCTATGTACCTTATTATTTACAATCATCGAAAACTAGTTATAAGAACATTAATAACTACTTAAAACTCAGTCTGTACCTGTAAGGGAAATAGTCCTGTGAATAAAATAAATATATTGTCACAATTTAAAGATTCAAGCTTAAATTGATAAAATAAAGTTTAGGTCTATAATTTAAAAGGATATAGGAAAAGCCATATTGGGGAGTAGAAATGACATTAATATAATATTTGCCTTCAGTTACCATGTCTAAGGTTCTGCGCTAAACACTTAATAACATTATCTCATTTAATTTTTAAAAAACAGTGTTTTTAAGAAAGAGAAGTGAGAACTTATTAAGGTTAAATAATTCACCACAATTATACGGCTGTGAAAAACAGGATTCAAACAAGGGCTCTCGGATTCCCAACTCCCAACCATTGTAAACATTACCACCCAAAGAGTCTAGATTGGCTGATCAAAGAATCAGCAATCTATATTTCATTATTAATTTACTGTGACCATTCACAATTCACAGAATCTCTAATGATATAGCCTTCATCCTCTGTGCAAATAGAAGGTGGGGAAGATGGTCTCAACTGGGTTCTCCGAGGTGCAGATCCACATGTCTTGGACCACAGCCAACTTTGTTCCTCAAACATCAACCTGTCCTGTAATTAAACAAATGACTTTAAATTACAAGTCAAAGAAATTCTAAAATCAAACTCAATGGGTGTCTCAATTTGACCTAATAGCCTTACACACTCTCTTAAATGAAGTTGTCTTGGAAACAAAAAGCAGCATCTGATATCTAGATTAGATCGAAATAATAAGCAGTGAAAGATTTATTTTTGTCTTTAAAAGAGAAACTTTAATAAAAGAGAAAGAGAATAATGTTTGAAGAGAAGGTTTTTTAAGGGTGTTTTGGCTTATTTATTTGGAAAGGCCAAAAATATTTTAAAGACTCTCTCAATATATAAAGATAATGTGGAAAATAAACACAGTAATTTTTTATGTGCAAATACACAGTTTTCTTTTTGGTATAGAGATCATGAGAAATGAATTTTATAGGCCTGGAAGATATCAAAGTGTTATAGAGCAGCAAGAATATAATGATAAAAGTCTCTGGAATACCAGGACAATGAGATAAATGGCTAGTAATTTAAAAGTTTAATTGTTATAAAAAATAAATACAAAGACTTACAAGAAGAAGACTGAGTGAGCAGAGGTACCCTTGATTTCCATTTTCTTGATCTCATTCAAATATTTCTAAAATCTTTTTTTAAATCGTTGACAAAAGGTTGCAATACCGTCTATAATCTCTACCATCTCAGTATTCCTGAGAAAAAATAAAGAGATTGATCTGAGCTTCAGACTTCAGCAAAGGAAAGGCCCCATCCAGAAAGAGGTCGCTGGGACAGAACTAGAAATCGGTCTCATATGCCGTCAGAACCACACTCGGGAATTTCTGCTGCCATCATAGGAACACTGGGACAGGATCTGTGGGGAAGCAACTGAATTAATAAACAGTCTGAGCCTGGAATCATACTCCAGTCCCTACTGTGAGAGGACCACAAGGAAGCTACCGCCAAGTTCATATGTGATAAAAATAGATCCCCAAGTAAGTGAAATGCCCAAGCATGATATTGAGGAGTTTAAATGGGGATAGGGACATTGACTCAGGTTGACGTATTACTGTACTCCAAATTCAGCCTCCTTTCAACCTCTCTCAATAGTGCAGAGCATCTCTTGACCAAGTTATGACCAGGCACTCAGTTACCCTCCTGTTTGGACACATTTTTTATTGGATTGGTAGAGTCAAATAACTTAGCATAAGCACCACCATCTATCCAAAGAGAGGTTTATTATATCCTAAGACATCTAACCATGCAATTTATCACCAAACCTGATCCCACTGTGAGCACTGTGGATGTCAGAGTTCAGAATGATACCTTTAATTACCTCAATTACGTTATGCTACAAGCAATCCACCAGATCTTCTCATAATTGACTGAGTTTGGGGGAGTAAAGAAGCAATAAATAACTCTTTTTTCTTGTGATTTCATATCATCATGACTGTGCTGAGCATTTCATTGAAAGGGGTAGGACAACCAAGGTTCACCTTCACTAATAATCTCTGTTGCTTAAAGATAAAAACCCCAGTTTTCCCAAGTTCAAAGAAATGAGAAAGTAAGTTTCATAAATTCTCCATTTAAAAATTGTGCACTTAGAAGGCAGTGAGCCTCATATTTTAGTGCATATAACAAATATCTGGAGAGCTAGTATTAAATGCTGAATCCTAGGCCCCATCTCCAGAGATTCTGATTCAGTAGATCTGGGGCTGAGCCCAGGAATGTCAGAGCTTAGTAATTTTCCCAAGTGGTCCTGATACAGATGATCCAACACCACTATCTAATTAGAGTCTAATTAGAGTCTAATCACTAGAGTCTAGTGATTAGACTCTAATGTTCCTCTATGAGGTCCTTCCATGATCATTAGTAAAATGAACAAAGTAGCCACACGGAAGTTGTTGGATACTTTATTCCAGGAAGAATGAGTTACTATCTCTTTCTACTTTATAGAGAACTACCTTTTAAAAATGTATTATGATCTCTTCTCTGAAAATAAAATTGGTGGCTTTTAGTTAATATTCACATTGTATCATAATTGCATAACAAATGAAAATAACCTGAAAGCTTTAGGAAGCACGATGGTGAAGACATAAATTATATCCATTTGATGTTTTTACCATTTTCTACTTTCTGTTTTGGACTTTGGTAGCTAAGTCTCTTGAACTTCAAAGGAAATCCTAGTTCAAGACTCAACATATTCAGTGTCATCTCTAATGGCTACTGTTATCATTACTGACATGAACCTATGAACTACTAAACTAAGCTTGACTTAATTCATATTAATCAAGATGTCAGATAGAAACACTTACCCTATCTTCATTTGACTTAGAGGTCTCATATTTTCTTCCCTTATGAAAGGTGCCATCGTATCAGTTGAAAATTGAACTGTGGCTTAAAGTCAAGTGGTTAAATCAATTAAAGCTATTCTTAGATGTTTAAGAATACAATGCTCAACTTATCACCAAGAAACCAGTGTATTACAGGAGAAAAGCTAACATTACCAGAAGAGTCCATGGGGGACCATGTTAAAGTTAAACAGAAGAGGGCAGGACAGAGAGTAAAAGATGTGGAGAAGGTAATAGAAGGCAGAAGAACAGAAGGAAGTGACAGCTAGTTTAGTGACTCAGAAAAACATAGTGCCTGACATTTAGTCGTTGTTTATTATGTTTTGTGACATTTAAAATTCCATGGAATTTTTTTCAGACTATGATCAAGTCACTTAAATCTTATATAGCCCCATATCTACCATATGTAAAATATTGATGGTGTTGCACAAAAGTTATAATAGAAATAACTCAGAATGTATTATACCTACACACTTGGAAAAGCAACCAAGAAAATAGGTGCTTGACTCTAGCAATAGAATTTTTTAAAAGGAGGCAAACTGAAAAGAAATCTTATGGTAGACCTGTAGAAATTACATAACTATTCCAAAAGAAATTTAAGATATGTTCATGTCTGTTTCTTTTCTTCTACTTTTGCTTCCAAAGGACCTGAAATATTTATAACCAATAGAAGCTGTATTTCTCATATTTCTCATCTCATAAAATGGAGTGATGGAAGAGAAAGCAGGAAAGTGACACGGAAATAGGGTAAATTTTGAGTAGAGCAAAAAAATTTTGATTCTCTTATTTCTGAAGACACTTTAAATATTGATGGAGCAGAGTCCATCAATTTGTCATGAATCCAATAGAGCTTAAGATTTAAGACCTCTCACTTGCCATTTTAGAGAGTGGTAAAAATAGTAGGTGAATATTTATCAAAGATCTTCAGATCATCTCTATAATTTATTTTTATAATAATATTAATAATACAAATAAAAGTATAGCTAACAATTATTGAGGGGTTATTATGTGCCAAGCATGATGCCAAGTATTACACATGCATTATCTTATATAATCTGATCAAAGAAATATCACACAAGCTTAAGAAGACAAATGCCACAACATTGTTAAAAAAAAAATAGTTAAATCTTTGTTCTCTACTGTCACAAATGTCAATCAATTAGTATATCATGAGCAACTTGAAGCCAGTGAGGTGTCTCATTCATCCTTGTCATTTTCAATAGCACCTAGAAATAAGGCTGTGAACAATTGAATGGCTGAATTAATTAATGTAATTTTGCTACCTACCCTCGAACAATGCTGGATACTTTAGGATACAAAGAATTAAAAAATATTCCCTAATTTTAGTGTGTGTGTGTGTGTGTGTGTGTGTAAAGATCTGGAAAAAAGAAAAACAGCACTTTAGCAAGTAAAAAACAGTGCAGTACAAATCAAAAATATCTTAATCTTCCTGTTTTTTAAATGAATGATTTCCTCAAAAAGCAGAATATGGCAAGGCAAGAAGAAAGACCAAGCTGAAATTACCACATATTATATGAATATTTGTCTCTGTTCTTTTCCCATCAGTGAAACTTGTACTGGATTTTTCATTTCAGAAAAACAATTCCTATGAATTATGAGATTCCCTGATATTTTAAAGACTTATTTCTCTCCTTTTTATGACTCAAAGTTGTATTTGCCTTGGTTTCTTCATCATAGTCATCATTCATAGACCTGAGAGCTACTACTAAATTTTGAGTTTCCTTAGGATTATCTTTGGCTTGTTCCTTATCTAAACCCAGGTTCAGTTATCTAGTCCATCTATTCCTTTTTCCCAAAAATGCCCCCCTCATTTTCATTCCCACCTCAACCACTGTAATCAAAATTATATTACCTGTGGCCTGACCAATTATACAAATAATTTGACTAATCTTCCCACTCCAGTCCATTCATAAAATGGTGACATAGTAAACTTCCTGAAAGAGCATGATTCTATTAGAAAGAAAACTCCCAGTTGCAGTCTAAGCTCTTCCTCTCTATTCAGTGATCATTTTATTTTAAAAAATAATCTTTTATCTAAAAATATATAACTTTTAACATAATTATTAGTAAGCAAAGATGGAACCAAATAATTATTGAAGGTGAATTATTTTGAAATGAATCAAAGATTAATTGGAACATAGTGTTTCAGGTCAAATAATTAGAATTATGCATAAAATTGTGATAAATAGATATATATGAGATCACTAATTTTCTTAGACTGCAAAATTGCCTGTAGAGAGAAAAATTGTTAAAGTCATTAAATTCATTTTGTAGGCCTAAATTCTTAATATTACTTGAGTCTAGAATAATAATAATAAATGGGGAAAAAGAGACTATATGATCAAAAATGTTAAAGACAGTTAAAATATGGCAAATTCAAGGAAAAAATCACAAACGCTGGAGTTAAACCATCACAGCATCCTGTCTCAACTCTGAAAGCTATATGCAAGTTTATTTAAATTCTCTAAGGCTCAGGTTTTTTTCACCAAGCGAATATTCAATTATTTCTTACTTGTTAGCAAATAATAAGTTTAAATAGATCATTAAAAATATGGCCTCTTCCTGCTTCTCTTTACTTCTTCCTGCATACATTCTGTCTGGCCATGTTGTCCACCTTTTCTACCAGAGCCTTTAATATATTTGTGTATTAAAGCTATTTGATAATTTTCATCTGTCGATGGCAACATCTGGGCCATCTTTGGGTTAGTGTCCATTAGCTATTGTTTCTCTTGATTAGAGGTCAAATTCTCTTGCTTCTTCAGATGTTTCACAATATTTTAATGTTTGCTTACTTAACATTATGTATATAAGAAAAAAGGAGACTGAAGTGAGTAAAAATATTTATGCCCAGAAACAGGCATGCTCCTTTTTTTGTCAGGCCTCTACCATGGCAGGAGAGAAGAGGGGCGCCAAGTCAATCTAAACCAGCAGTCCCCAACCTTTTTGGCACCAGGGACCAGTGTTCCTATGAGAATCTAATGCCTCATGATCAGAAGTGGAGCTGAAGCGATCATGTTAGTGCTGGGGAGCGGCTGCAAATCCAAATGAAGCTTCGCGAGCTGGCCCGCTGTTCACTTGCTGCTGTGTGGCCCAGTTCCTACCAGGTCACAGACCCCCTGATCTAACCTATTGTTGATGTGATTGGACTTTGTGGCAGCTTTAGTTAGCTCTAGGTGACCACTGGTTTCATTTTTTCAGCAGGACTTGGTATGTGAGCACCAGCGAGACACTGAGACCTCTCTATGCTTTCTATAGCTCAGTCCTCAGCTTTCCAAACTGCAGGAGGTTGATCATTCTGCTGCCCTGTCCCCTTCCTTCAATGAATTGCTGGCAGGTGCTCAGGGAAAGTTTGCTGATAAGCACTGTAGTGAGTTTGGTGCACCAGATGGGCACAGGTAGGCCGCCTCTTACAGCCTCCTGCCCTGCCCGTCTCTGGTTCACTATCCATGTGCACTCAAGAAAAGCCCTGTGGCAAAGAGATGGTAAGCAAGTGTAGACTTACTTTGTGACAAGGCTCCTTGGGGTTCTAATCCATCACACCAGCTCACAGGTGGCTGTTAAAAGTCCATTAAACATTGGGCTGGTTTCCACTTAACCCCGTCTATGGTGATTTGCTTCTTATTCATAATGCCCCTGGGAATGAAAACGATCCTGATTATCTTCTCTCTTAGGAAGGTCTTGTGACTCTAGAATTTAGTTCATTTCAGTTTCTTTGCATCTTCAGCTCTCCACTGAGTTTTGAAAAACAGATAAGCAACGATTTGTAACTTATCTGGATTGTTCTTATTGTTTGTCAATTAATATTCATTAAGAGACTGGAATGTGACTTCTACTGGCTTCTCCAACCTTTCTTTCTACTGTTCTCAGTCCCAATCCCAGGGTTTTTGTTATGCTGATCCACTATTTGGTCTTGAAATATTCCACATCCATCCATGGAGATGGTGCTCTCTCCCACCACCAGCCTTACTCTATCCTCACCTTACCACCCAGGGATTTGCAAAACCACTGCTGCCCATAGGCACTTTCCCTACTCTCATATCATTGACTACCAGTGCCACACACCAGGGGGATATTGCTGTGAATAGGACAGCACTGCTTTGTAATTTAAAAAAATGCATGCATCTGATCTTTCCAATAGAGGTCAGCCCTTTGAAGTCACAGACTATTTTATATCACTGTTATTACAACATCTAGCAAAATGCCTTGCACAGAGTAGGTGTTAATTGAGTCTTCGGATAATCAAAGTCCTCAAATGTTTTTGCCAACTGACCAAATGCTAGGCTCCCAATTCTTGGGCTTACTTACTGTTGTGGAAGGTGGCCACTCTTATTTCCTGTGAATCCAGATTTCTATCGTGACTGGTCTTTAGATCAACATAGCAGAGTGATGATGTTCAGCAGATTGGAGCTGCCTTGTCTCGGGTGTGTGGGCATCAGCACTCATAGGAGTTCTCTGAGCTTGATCAGTATAGTCCAGCTTAATGAATCATAAGAGCACATATATCAGTGCATAACACGAGAAAATTCACAATGGATTTCTAAGGAACACATTTACCGTTCTTGTGTTGTCCAGTTATAAGTCTGCTAAAAATATTTACCTCATATCGGGAAGAATACTGACTACAATAATAAATTAATGCCTTATCACTCTTGGAAATAATCTGAAGTGCACTAAGATAGACCTGAAAGTCAAGGTGAGTAAAGCCAGTGACTGCACAGAAAACATCATCTAGCTACCACCTTCGGAGGGAAAAAGCGACAGGAAATAGAGGTATATAGTCCTTTACACATCCTTAGGAAAAGATTCAAAACTTTTTACAAAAAATACAATTGATAAAAAATAAATTCAAAAACATTTAGTTAAACCTTGAGCCTTAGACCTATGAAAAGGCTGAGAAAGCAAGTGGCTTTCATTATTTCCAAAAACTTTTATGTGCCTTAGGTTTAAAGAAATTGATTCTAATTTATTTAGGTCCCCCTACAAACATGAATGGTAAATCATCCTGTATGTGTTGCTCAATTTTCTAACTATGCATTTAATAGTGGGAACTTGTATAGTGTCCCTAATAGATTTGTACCCATTTTTTTCTAAAAGAATTTTAGGCATGTTGAAGAATTCTTGCTATTTCACCAAAAAAGCCAGCCACATGGTCATTAAAATTTTCTGTGGCATTTAAACTTAATATGACTAAGACGTGGTTATAAAATAAAATAACACTCCATATTGGGAAACCTTTTAAAAAGCTGAATGAACCTTTTTATTCTACATACATCAGACTCTTAATGGCTTTTCAACAGTTTAGGCCATTTTGTGAAATTGCCACAGCTGCTTCGCATTAGTGCGGAGGTTTTGTTATAAAGGGGAGAGTACAAGCTGCGAAGTCAAACTCCATCGCCCCAAAGTCGATTTTCTTATTTATTCCTTGTGAGTCTTATGGTTTGTTTTGTTTCTACTTAATGAAGACTTTCCAAGAATTTCCTAAAGTAAAAGCAAAAAGAAATCAATATTATGTTCTCTCCGATGAAAATACCCAAATAATTCAATTCAATTATTTATGGAGTGTCTAATCATACCTGGCAATAGGCCTATTAAAATATCAAAATATATCCTCAGAACTTCTGAAATCCATGCTTGTCATTTCCCTGAAATTGCAGAAACAAGAAAAATATTCCAGCATAAATACATTGTTTTGTGAGGGAGAAAAATTAATATTAAATATAGCTATTAGATTTTTGCCTCAGAATTTAAAATAGAAGAAAACAAAACAAATAAAACTGATTTATTCCTCACTATTCAGAATATGGCTTTGAAGTGGGTATGTTATGAGCATGATTACTTAACAAGTCAAAAACCTAAGGAAGCCCTTGCTACTTTTTTTGTAGACCACATAGCATTTTACATTCAAAGCCAAGGAAAACCTTTACAATGGCTTAATATGGGCTTAAGAAAACCTGTAAGGTCTCATGATTTTCAGTGACCTTACCTCATGCAGAAAAAGCTCCTTGCTTTTAACCTCGATTACTTTGATTTCAATTAAAATTATTTCAATCATCTGAAAAACATTAACAAATCTTTCTTAGTAATGTTACTAAATCCTGAGATCTGTCCTTAAATAATTAAATAAAATTTTGGCTTTTAAATGTTATTAAAATTAAAAGTTTGAATAATTCCCAACGAAGGTAGAAATTTGTTAACATCCACAGGCCCTCAGCTTGCGAGCAGCATGAGAAATAGAAATCTGACAATTATACAGTAGCCAGAATGGACTCCTTTTAATTTTTTATTTCCTGAAGAATTTAGTTCCATGGCCTATGTTGATAACAACTAAATTTATCTTATCTCTTTTTAACTTTGTATTTTTATTCTCAAAAAAACCACAGGCCAGAATATTTTCAGAATTGGTAAAGAGCCAGTAATTCGAGATTACATGTTTCACACATGGATCTCAAAGTTAGCGTTAACTGATTTTTCTTATGGCAGTGGAATAAAAAATATAGCTGGCAATCAAAGATATTTGTAGATTTCATTCCTGTTTTATACATAGGAAAAATAACTTTGTTTCTGTCTACGGAAGAAAATTAAATTGAACATCATTAAGTAAGTGTTTGAGAGTACTAAATTTATAAATTAGATCTAATATATGGCCAGATATATCAACAATTACAGGATGCAGTCATGCTGGGATTGGTGGGGTAGGAAAGAAAGAGAAAAGAAAGGAAAAAGAAAAGGAAGGGAGAGAAGGAGGAAGAAAGGAAGAAAGAGACAGAAAGAGAAAGAGAAAGATGGAGAAAGGGAGAGAGGCAGGGAGAGAAAGAAGGAGGGAAATTGATTCTCAAATGCTCATTTTATAGGCTCCCCATAGACATTGCCTAAGAAAGGAAAAGAAGCTTACAGTTTTCTATATTTATATATGATTAATTAAAATTCCACATATTTGACTATTCCTTTATTATATATATATATTATATATATATATTTAAAAACTCTATATAGACTATAATGGCATCATTATATACATACACACATACATTCAACATCCTTTTCTCCTAAAATTTATACATGTGGGCAAAGAAAGGGCAATATATGTATAAAATCCAAAATTCTTCAAAGTGAAACTTGAAAAGATTTTTCATTTTGGACATCTGCTATTTTAAACCATAATACTATGATACTATTAGAAAAGTAGTCCAGTAATTCAATTCTAAGTTTGAGTTTTCAATTCTATAAGCTAAAGTGCTCTCTGAAGTCTTACTAACTACAGACTTAACTGGCAAATATTTTTTACTGTTAGAAGTTCTGAAATTTGCCACATTTAAACAAAAGAGTGAATCAAATTATCATTTTATGTCAGCATATGTAACAATCAGTATGATTTAATTTTTTGTAAGTAGAATAATTGTTTGTTGTCTATAAATAAATTATCTTAGAATCCCATTTATAGGATCTTATACTTTTAGAAATTATCAAGATTAAATATAAATTTTATATGTTTTGGCACTAGTATTGAAATTATCCTTAAATGAAATACAGGGATATAATAAAAACTTTAAGCCAAGCCAAAATTTTTTTTAAATATATAGAAAAAACAAAATAACCTCTCTAGTGTCATGGCAATTAAGAACGTGAGGTTTCTTGGCACATTTTAATCAATACTAGCAGTCTTAGGTGAATCATTGAGAAACTGAAGCCAAATGTTAATTTAAAAGAATCCTTAATGATAATTAAAATCTAACCAATCATAGAAATTTTGTCTTCATAAACAGTTAAGGACTATTTTAATCCTACACAGATTACTTATACATATAGTGACTGGCAAGCCTATTGCTATTTTTATAAATATAATATTTAATAAGTAGTTCTCGTGATAACCAGAAAGTCTGTACTTTCTAGATGTTCTCAAATAGGCAGAGGCCAGCACATTATTTATTAGGTTATTTTTTGTGCTGATACAAATACTTGTATCTTTTCTATTCATTTTCCATTTCTTCATATATCGGGAAGCGATATTATTTATTAGATGTTTTGTTTTGTTTTTTTGTCATTTGTAAAGAGAATCCTGAGGTGGAAAGGGAAATTATTTATTTATAGTGAGAAGAGGCTTCCATTATCAAATTGTTATCCAGTGTAAAAGTAAATAAATATAAAGGAGCAAAGAAGAGGAAGTTTTCTTGAATTTAGCATTCACGATGTGCCAGAGACAGAACTGTCTGTTTACAAAATAAATCATGAATCATATAATAAAGTTTTACATTTGTATCCATTTGTGCTTCTACTTTTTCTAAGACCTAAAACTTTGGCCTTTACAATAAATGTAGTATTAATTTGCCACCACGAAATCTTTGAATCATTTTACAATTTTATTGTTACATACATACACTAAAGTACACAAATCTTGATTGTGCAACACCATGATTTTTACATGTATGTGAATATTTTACATATACATCTCAGGTATAAATAGTGATATATAAAGATATATATCTTTACCACTACTCAGATAAAGAGGCCATTTTTACCCCCAGAAGCTACCTCATGCCTCTCAATGTCAATAACCTCCAGAGGGGAGCATTATTCTGATTTTTATCACCACTGATAAGTTTTGTTTATTATTGTACTTCCCATAAATGGAATCATTTGATTTTAGTTTTTGGTTTGTTTTTTTTTTTTAAGCGTAACCACAATTCTGTGGTTTTTAAATATATGCACAAATGTGGTAACCATCACCACTATCTAATTCCAGAACATTTTGATCATCTCCTAAAAGAACCTTGTACCCATTCACAGTCACTCCCTATTTGCCTATTCTGGACATTTTGTGTAAATTGTATCTAACAATATGAAGCCTTTTGTGCCTGACTTCTTTGACTTTATATAATGCTTTCAAGATTCATCGATTGTATAGCCTGTATCAGTACATCATTTTTTAATGGCCAAATAACATTACATTCTTTGGCTGTACCATACTTTGTTTACCCATTCATCAGTTGATAGACATTTGGGGTTTACACTTTTTAGCTATTATAAATAATGCTACTATGAATACTTGTGTACAAGTCTTTATGTAGACATATATTTTCAGTTCTCTTATTGATAGAATACCTAGGAGTAGAATTGCCAGTTTGTATGATAAGTCTGTGTTCACTTTTTGAGGAATTGCCAAACTTTTTCCAAAGGGGCCACCCCATTTTATATTCCCATCAGCAATGTCTGAAGGTTTCAATATCATCCAATCCTCTCCAACATGTGTTGTTCTCTTTTTCATCATAACTAGTAGGTATGAAGTGGTATTTTTGTAGTTTTGATTTTAATTTTTCTAATAATTAGTGATGTTAAACACTTTTTAATGTGCTTATTAGCCCTTCATATATCTTCCTTGGAGATATGTCTATTCAATTTTTTTGTCTATTTTTATTTGTGTAACCCCAGGTCATGGGTTTTAATTCTATGTTTTCTTCTAAGAATTTTATAGTTTTTAGCTCTTACATTCTTGTGTATGATCCATTTTGAGTTAATTCTTGTACATGGTATAAAGTAGGTGTCCAACTTCATTCTTTTGCATATATAGATCCAGTCGTCCAAGAACCGTTTGTTGAAAAGTTTGCTCAGTTTTTCCTTCTTTAATTTTTTTACTCCGCTCGTTGAAAATTATTTGACTATAAACCTAAGGGTAAATTTCTGAACTCTCAACCTTATTTCACTGATCTATATGTTAATCTGTATGTCAGTACCATACTTCTTTAATTATTGTAAATTTTTAGTAAATTTTGAAATCAGGAAATGTAAATCCTCCAAATTTCTTCTTTTTCAAGATAGTTTGTGCCAATTTGGGGTCCTGGCATTTACATATAAAATCAACATGTCTATTTCTGCAAAAAAAAAAAAAAAAAAAAAAAAAGGGCAGCTGGAATTTTGATTTGGATTGCACTGAATGTGTAGGTCAATTTGGCAAGTATTATCATCTTAACAATATTGTCTCCAGTTCGAATGAAGTCTTTCTATTTATTTAAGTCTTCTTTAATATCTTTCAATGATGTTTTATGTTTCAGTGTAAAAGTCTTTAATTTCTTTTGTTAAAGTTATTTCTTAAAAATTATTTTTTAATGCTATTATAAATGGAATTTTCTCAATTTTTGGATTGTTTATTGCTGATGCATAGAAATACAATTGATTTTTGTATATTGATCTTGTATCCTGCAACTTTGCTAAACTGGTTTATTAGTTCAAGTAGGTCTTTTAGTGGATTCCTTGGATATAGATCGCATCATCTACTAAGAGAAATAGTTTTACGTTTTCTTTCCATCCAGATGCTTTTTGTTTCTTTTTCTTGCCTAACTTACTGGCTAGACCGTCTAGTACAATGTTGAATAAAGTGATGAAAGCATTCTTGTTTGGGTCCTGATTTTAGGGCGGAAACATCAAGTTTTTAACCATTAAACATAGCGTTAGCTATGGGATTTTCCTGGTAAAAGAGCCTGTATCAAGTTAAGGTATTTACCATTTTTTCTCAGTTTGTTGAATTTTTTTTTTTTAAGTCATGAAATGGTGTTAGAGTTTGTCAAATGTTTTCTCTGCATACCGAGATTACCATGTGTTTTTGTCCTTTATCCTATTAACATGATGCATTACATTGATTGATTTTCATATATTGAACTAACCTTTCATTCCTGGGATAAATTCCACTTGCTCATGGTATGTTTTCTTTGTTTTATGTTTCTCAACTCCATTTGCTAGTCTTTTGTTGAGATTTATTTATATTCATAAGGTATATTGCTCTCTAGTTCTCTTTCTTTTGGACAACTTCTTCTGATTTTGGTACTGTAAAATGAGTTGGTCGGGTGCTTTTTTTTTTTTTTAAGTTTTTGAAGGATTATTGTTTATTCTTCTTTAAATCCACCTGCACTTAGACTTTCCTTTTTGGATACTTTATAAATTACTACTTCAAAATCTTCACATGTTACAGATCTATTCAGGTTTTCTATTTCTTCATGAATCAGTCTCAATAGTTTGTGTCTTTCTAGGAATTTTTTCATTTCATCTAGGCTAGTTTGTTGGCATAAAATTATTCATAATATTTCCTTACAATCACTTTTATTTCCTAAGACTAGTGGTCATGTCTCCTCTTTTATTTGTAATTTTAGTTAATTTGAGTCTTCTGTGTTTTTTCACCTGGTCAGTCTAGCTAAAAGTTTGTCAAATTTGCTGATCCTTTCAAAAAACTATCTTTTGGTTTCACTAATTATCTCTATTTTTCTATTCTAGTTCATTTGTTTGAACTCTAACCTTTGTATTTCCTTCCTTTGGCTTGCTTTGGGTTTAGTTTTCTCTTCTTTTTCTAATTTCTTAAGATGAAAGTTTAGGTTATTGATTTGAGATTTTCTTTTTTTAATATAAATGTTTACAATTATAAACTTCCCTATGAGCACTGCTTTAGCTGCATCCTATAAAGTTTGATATGCTACATTTTTCTTTTCATTCATCTCAAAGTATTTTCTAATCTCACATGTGATTTTTTTTATTATGTACTCTTGTTTCTAGTTTCTTTGCTCATCACTATGTCTGGTGAGCTCAATATTCATGTTGCTGTTTGTAACAACTGTTCATTATTTTATTGATATTTTATATTCTACTTAATAAATATTTGGCAATTATTATTCATTCTACTATTGATTGGCATTGATTTATTTTCAACTTTTGTTTATTACTAATAAAGCTCTCATGCCCTTTGATGCACATACAGAATCATTTCTCTTGAGTATATTTTTAAAAATGAACCTGTTTATGAGGATAGACTTAGTTTTAATATAATGTCCTGTGAGCACAGGACAGTATGTAATTCAATAACTTGAATTCTAAGCAAAAGAAAGTTACATGAGACGATATAAATAAGGTATCTGTAAAGCTTTACTTAAATCCTTCTAATTTACTTGCTAAATACTTTGGGGGCATGATATAATTAAGTATTTATGTATGAACATATAATTGGTCTGCTCTAGTGTGAGTGTTTTGGACTGGGTATTTATTTTTTACTTGTTCATTATGTTCGACTTTTTTAAATAACCAAATTAATAATATAAGTTTAAAGATATGCACTATGTACCTTCAAGTTTTATGCTAGAGAAAAGAATTTGCATTATTATATAGAAGCTGGCTTATTTTTACTCTTGTCCATATGACATGATAAAATATTAAAAGACTTAGGGGATGAGTACCTAGAGTAGTTTAAAATTATTAGAAGAAAAGTTCAAGGTCAGTAAATTAACACAGTATGATATATGAGGTAATTGGGTCTTATGTTTATATAAAAGTAACAGTAATATATCAATTATATATCTTAAACATCTTTATGAAAGCATACATGTGTAAATATGAATTTAACACTTCCTTTGCACTGAAGACCAAGGTGCATTTTAAATGTAGTGAGTTGGAAGCAGGAAAAGTTCTAGTTTCTTTTGTTTTTGATGTGAGTGTGAGTGAAAGTTTTTAGTTGCAGTGTATCTGCAAGTTCATTTGGGTTCCACTATAAATTAAACAGATCTCTAGAGATGAGGGCTGATGGAAGGAAACATAGTTAAGACTATCCACAAGTTATCAAAATCATTACAACTCTTTTTCAGAAGCAACCCTTCAGGAAAGTCTCTATCTAATCACAAAATTCAAATGGTTTCTTCTATTGTGTTCTTTTGTTTGTGACCAAGGAGAGTGTGTGGGAAAATAACCAAAATGTTCCTAGGGAGCAGATCATTGAGCATAGAAAAAAAGTCTTCTCAACCTACCTTCATATGCTTTCACTCTCTCATCCCCTTTAGAATAATTTCAAAGACACATGTCTCACATATCCATTAAGGATGTTAACATTTTACTTCGCACTTTGATAATAATTTTATGTTTTCCTAAAAAAGATTTTTTAAACTTGGCCTACATTGGAGTTCATTATTTGGTAATTAAAACAACTAAGTAAATTGTTAATTTCTTTGAATTTTTTACTGTATATATTTCCTGAAAAACTGTAAAATAAATTTTAAAATAAGCCAAACCAGGAATGGCAGAAATTTTAAATTTATCTAAAGGTACATCACTAAGTGTAGATTTCTAAAACTTATTTCATGCATCCATGAAACAGATTTTTTGTGATCACAAGGTATGAAAAGATGGTTCACAATCAACAGGTCTTAACAGTAGTTCTTCTGTCCTTGCTTTGAGTAAATGGATATACCTTGATAAACACACACAAATTATTTTTTAATTAATTGCCTACTACATAGATAACACTTTTTATTTAAAATTTATTCTTAAATGTAACAGTATTCCACCTAACTGATTATAAGATTATGAGACACATTATCATTGTTGCTATATTTTATTATACAAAAAGTCCATTCTTATTATTACGTACGAATCATAATTTCTTTTGCTTCTAAACCTCCTGCTTCTAAGAAGTTCATGGAAACTCATAGCTGAAAAGGACCAGAGAGTTCATATAATCCAGTTATCACTTATCATTGGATAAGTAGTTATCCAATTTTGTCATACATTCTCCCAATAACAGAAAACCCACTGTTTATTATTAGCTCAAATTTATAGAAATTTCTTTCTTATATTCATTTCTTAAATTTTTTTACAGTCTTATATTTATTAAGATCAACCTCCTCATATTTACTCCCTTTGATATTATTTCTGCCATCTGAAAATATTAAATATTGAGGTCTTATGTGCCAGGGATGGCAATAGGCATTCACATAGTTTTCCTCATTTAATCTCTACAACTAACCTCAGTAGTAATTAGCTTTCATCATCCCCATACTTTCTAGATGACAACATGGAGTAATTTGCCTGATAGCATATTACTAAATAGTAAAACTGTATTTCAAACCCAGATTTGAAGAGACTAAGATGTTCATTACATTGCTGTATTCAGATAATAGCATTTACATATTTAAAAGTCATGATCACATCTCTGCACGTCTGCTCTTTTCCCAGTTAAAGACACTCAGTTTCTTCCACCATGTCTCCTATGTCAGCATTTCTTTGATTACAATATTCTATCCACTCTGTTCTGAGCAGATCCAGTTTATCAACATCCCAGCAAAGTAAACTGCCCAGAAGGGAACACGATGCTCTAAGTCTTGTCTAGGAAGAATATGGAAGCATAGTATTACCTCCTTTTCTCCAGATAGTAATGTTTCTAGCAATGCAGACTGAAATGGCATAATTTTTTGAAACCTCATCATAGAACTAAACACACATCCACAAAAATTTTGAAATCTCTTTTATAGCTTCTGCTGTTTAGTCATATTACTCCAACTTGTATCTGTACAATTGACCCTTTAAGCATAAATATATGTCTACATTTTTTCAAGGAGACTCATATTTAATTTTATCTTGTACATATTAATCTATGAATCCAGCCTGTGGAAATTATTTTAAATAATGAAAATAACATCTATTGTGTTTGCTATCTCTCATAACGTGCAATTGTTCTAAAATTTGACAATTGGCTACTTATGTTTTTATTTAAAGAAATACTTGAATGTTAACTGGGTAATTGTATAATAGAATACAGTAAAGGAGAATTCTTGTAGAGACCAATTCCAGATCTAAAACTCTCTCTCTCTCTCTCTCACACGCACACACACACACACACACACACACACACACGCACACACTCTCTCTCTCTCTCTCTCTCTGTCTCTCTCTCTCTCTCTGTCTCTCTCTGTCTCTCTCTCTGTCTCTCTCTCTCTCTGTCTCTCTCTGTCTCTCTCTCTGTCTCTCTCTCTCTCTCTCTCTCTCTCTAATAGAGTAAGTTCCTAAGCATTCAGAGTTGACCAACTCATGAATAATGGTTGGCTGGCTGGCTGGCTTGCTGCCTGCCTGGCTAATAGGACTCTGTGGAAGTGATGTTTTAAGTAAGGTGATGAAATGCTAAAGACAATATTCCATCCTTAACCTAAGTGTGGCATCTGGGGAAGGTGCCCACTGCATGAGGTCCCCCTTCTGTCTGACAAATATTGGTGGAGAAAGAAGTTACTAAGAAAAAAAGTCAGAGAAATAATGAAAATCATTTTGCCTCAGATTGATTCAGTTTTCTGAATGGTAAAATGTGTAATAGCTTATCCACAAAATAAAGCTTTAACCATGAATTACAGATCTTCTCTTTCCAAAAAAGAAAAAATAGCCACACTTAACTATCAAAATTCCTTGTTTCCTTACCAATCCAAGGAAAACAGCATATTAAAAAGCCCAGATCTTTATCTGATGCCCAGAAAGTAGGTATAGTGGTGGAAGGTGGTGATTTCCTCTGGCACATTTTGTGCCTCAGCATTAAGACACAAGGTTAAATCTGTGCTGCCCTTTTCCAGCTGTAAAAAACAAAATATTGGGCAGAATTCCAATTTAAAGGGTATGAAATAGTACAGCTTCCCAAGGCTCAGAAAGAGGATCTATGAATGAAAATTTTAGAGAAATAAATTTGGCACAACTGAAGGAAAAGTTTTAAAGATTAGAAAGGGAAACTGATGCTATTGCATACCTAGTGTGTGCCAATAAGTTAAATACATGACAAGTTGATTCTTGTTGTTACTGAATGCTTCTAAGTTGATGAGAAGAGAGGAAGTCTAGTATAAGTTTCAAGTGGCATTCTCTGTTGTAATAGATGGATTTTATTTTAAATATTAAGATAAAATTATTCCTTTTCTTGGTAGGTCATCCTGATGAGTTTCATATCTGTAAAAGCTAAGTAAGAATTGTTCTTCTAAAAAGAATTATTTGGGACGATGAGTTACCTAAGAAGCTAAACTATTCTATGTAATGGGGAAAAAATGTTGGCCATTTTTCTAATGGTTGCTAATTCGCCTGTAAGCAGTAGAAAAAAACTGTAATCATAATATATAGTCTTCTTCTTGAACTCAGATTATTATTATTTCAAAGAAATATTTATTTCATTAATATAAATTTAAATTCCCCATACTGATATTTACATATATATGTATTTGCATATATGTGTGTGTATACATTTGTTTTAGTCTGTTCAGGCTGCTATAACAGGATACCATAGACTGGGTAGCTTATAAAGAGCACAAATTTATGTCTCACTATTCTGTGGCTGGGTGATCCAAGATCAAGGCGTTGGCAGAATCGATGTCTGGTGAGAGCTCACTTCCTGGCTGGTAGTCAGCCAGCTTCTCTCTGTGTCCTCACCTGGTGGAAGGGGCCAGCGAGCTCTCTGGAGTCTCTTAACAAGGACACTAATCCCATTCATGAGGGCTCCATCCTCTTGAAGTAATCACCTCCCAGAGACCCACCTCCTAATACCATCACATTTGGGGTTAGGTTTCACCATATAAATTTGGGAGGGGGACATAGATATTCAGTTTATAGCAATATACATGTATTTATGTGTTTTATCAGGAAAAAGTATAAGCCCACTATTCTCCTTGAGCTGAAAGAAAGGGAAAGATTGACTTTGGGGAAAATATTTATGTTATATTATTATATTCTGTTAAAAATCCCATTTTAGACTTCTCCACATGTGGAGGGACTTAAGAAAATTTGCCCCAGATGTAGTAGAAGTTCCCATATTCCTCAGTACAGTTAAATTCTGGAGCAGAATTGAAGACTTAGAGTGGGAGTAAAAAGAAACATTTCCCATCTTAAGGCCACAGAGAGCTAGTGGACAGAATCTGACAGAGGTGAGAAGACTCTAGGGCTGCTCTGCTGGGAGTAGTAAGGTCACTCCTGTGACGTGGGAACAGGCCAGGAACAAAGGCAAGAAATTGAGGTCCGCCCCAGGGAGGCAAGCTAGGAGCTCAGTAAAAACGCCTCCAATAAGAGAAATCTGTAATGGAGCTCAGCCTCACTCATGTATTTGAGCCAATAATTTTTAGTAGTTAGTTTCAGATTTTTTATTGCTGGAATTCCCATCCATTTCCCCAAGCCTGCAATAAAGTCACATTACAAATTGTAGCTGCATTCTGCCTTTGCCATGGAGGACTGAGAGTAGGCTCTGTGTCTCATTCTGGTAGTGATGATACACATTAGCCAGAGGGATGCCACTGTCATTCCTTGAAATGCATGAATGGTTCTAGGGAAGAGCAGAGCAGAACCCCAGAAAACTACACTTAGAATTGGTCTGTGAAACATCCGGACCTTCTGGATTCCCCAAAATATTCAGTTCAAAAAGAATATTAGACAACACGGTAAAAGACCAACTGTCTACTGTCAAGTGGAAATATAACTCAAACTATTGCAATTTGTTCATAAAAGATAAATGTGATTTCAGTCAAGTAACTTCTCCTAGACTGGAAACACACATACCATACACTGTTTTCCAGTAGTTAATTATCATGAAAACCCATTGGTTTTTTTCCCAAAGATGAGAACCTGAGATTTTGAGAAGCTAAGTTCCTTACCCAAATACAATATAGCTCCTAAAAAATCAACTCCTAAGTTTTAAACTGAGTTACATGACTCTTAGATTGAGTTACACGACTCAAAAGCTTCTGTTTTGTCTTTGAATCATACTGCTTCCCTAGACATGAAACTGGCTATATTAAAAAGTAATTAAGATGCTTTTTAATGAAAGGATTCAGGCAGAGTTTGAATGACAGGATGTCTGGGGATGTGATGAAGATCAGGTGTATATATGGGAGTTGGGCTGTACAATTCCAACACACTGTGATTCTCACTCCGGCCCTCTGTTGGTTATAGGTCTCTAATTTAACTTCTTCAGGTGATTAACAAGGCAGATATCACAGTACATTATTCTCTGATTTTTCTATTTCCCAAATAAATTCAATCAACTGAAACAAGGAACTCTGATCATTGTTCCAGAACAGCAAATGGACACTGGAACTTCTGTAGCACTTTTAAAAGAAAACAAATGACACCTGGATGAGGCTTCACTGTTTCCAAGACTGTTGCAACATCAGCAGTCAGCAGCAGGGTTAAGCGCGATGATTTTAATGACTTCAGTTGAGTGCTGGAATGGAGATAAGTACAGTCTCCGAGGTTAGCACAGCACACTGAGGGAAAAGCCCACTTTCTGCCAAGGTAATGAAAATGTTGAAGGTCTGCCAGGGTTAATTAATAACACAGCGAGGAGACCCTATTCACCAATGGTCACTTGGAAGTAAACCAAGGACCGCGTGAGTGAGGCTGGGCTGCCTGCCCGTTCTGATCATTTCATAAGCTGCAATTACTGGGTGCAGAGAGTCGACAAAAATATTTTGTCCCGACCTGTTTGTACTAAAAACCTCCCTATTTCTTTTAAATATATGACTCATATATAGAAAATAAAGTCCCCAAATGTCCTACCTTTGGACCTCAAACTGGCCTTCAGCTCTCTCTGCATTCTTCCTATTCTGCCTCTCTCTTAGATCTGGTGACCTAATGCCTCCAAAAGCTTAATTACAATATTTTCATAGGAATTTTCTCTTTAGATCCAGAAAAATATATGTAAATATTCAAGATTTTTAAATGACAGACCCAATGGACCGCTCTCCCCCCCACCAAAAAAAAACATTCAAAACTGCCTTCTTCTCTTGCCCTGCTCTACACTAAATAACTCAACATCTGCAGACATCCAAAACTCTTTTATAATAATCCCTCAAGAGCTATCATTTTCTCATTTACATAAAGTAATAGAGCATTTTTCTGGGAAGGATAATTTCTGAAAACATAATAACATTAAAGGTTTTGTTATTTGAAGATTTACAAACAGGGCCGTACTCACTTATTTAGATTTTTTTCAGAACCATGTGGTCTTCCCAAATTCCAGAAACTTTCTCGAATATATTGCAACAGATGAAGACTTTAAAAATGAGCAGAAATTTATAGTGTTGCTAGTTTCCGTAGCAAATGGGCAAATAAATCAAGAAATGGACTGCACTCCAATTGTTATCTAAGATTACTTGAAAATGATCTGAAGATAATTTAAAAAAAAAACTGGCAGGCTACATTAGCTCCATGAAAAGGAAAAATTATTTTAAATTATATCTATCAGAAAAGAATTGCTAAACCCTGTGCTATTATTTTGCTTTCTTTTGGAATTGCCCAATAGCTAGTGATGATAAATGGGCAGGGCCAGGCCTGAGGCAAGTGAGGCACTTGTCTTGGCCGCAAAATTCAAGACGATGCCAAAAGATTCAGTAAATAAGATAAATAATATTTAGATGTAATATTTTTTAGAAATCGAATGCAAAAATTTATGTGAACAAAATATTAAAATTTTAAATACAGCAAGATCAGTTAATGGATATGAACCAAAAAAAAAAAACGAAAGCAAAGATGAAATTATTTGGCATAATTTATAGTGATTCATCAAAATCAACCTCAATTATAATTTTAATTTTTCTCAAAAAATTAAAAATAGAACTACCATATGATTCAGAAACCCTGCTTCTGAGTATATATCCGGGGGATCGAAATGGATCTTGAAGAGATGTCCGCACTCTCATATATACTGCAGCATTATTATAATAGCCAAGACATGGAAACCAGCTAAGTGTCCATCAACAGATGAACAGATAAAAAAAAATGTCGGGGTGGAAAGAGAGACGGGGAGAGAAAGAGAGAGATGGAGAGAGAGAGGTAGATATAGATAGAAAGGAAAGAAGGAAGGAAAGGGAAGGAGGGAGGGGGAGAGAGAGAGGGAAGGAGGGGAGGGAAGGAAGGAGAAAGAAAGACACAATGGAATATTATTCAAACTTTGAAAAGAAGGACATCCTGTCGTTGGAAAAGCACCTTTCTGGTTGCAGGATGTGAGCCCTTAGAAAATGCCCACTGTGGATTGAAAGTGAGAAAAAGAGAACCAAACACCTCATCAATACAGAGAGAATAATTTTCAAGGTCTCTGGCCAGCCCGAAGGAGAAAAGAAAATGAAGACAAGAAAGGTGTGAGCTAGGTTCCTCTGAAGAGGGACATGAAATTTTTTAATGTGAGGCTATCTATGGCTCAGTCGTGTGTCTCTTGCCCTTGATCGCAGCTGCTACCTTCAGTAGCATTAAACCTTCAGAAAGTTCTGCCATCTATACATGCTTGGAAGAGAAAAGTAGGGAAAAATCTACCCACTGACAAATGGTACAGGTACGGAATGGTGCTCAGAAGCTGGACTGCTAGGTCTCAGTCCTGGCTGTTCAGTTTATTTTATTAATCTGCCTATTCTGCTTTCCATATGAAGAAGCAAAGGAATGCTTGTAGGTAAATCTTTGTGTGAGAGTCACTTATTATTCCTCCCACAGGAGGAAGACCTAAAAGAGACACTATGAGATCAAAGAGTATAATCCTACTGGGTCATGGGATTTCTTTTTGTTGTTATTGTTGTTCCATTTGCATTAAAATAAATGCTGTGAGATCTCAATTCTCTTAGTTTCTGCAAATTATAAAAATAGACGTGCTGTCATCCTTATTATCTAAAGTCGCCAGAAAGAATTTCTGCTTAATCATAATACTGGAGAAAGTCCAGCCTTGACCAATTTCATTTCCAAGAGTAGCATGATCCAAACACTGATTAACAGTAAAGGACCAGGAGGAACACTACACAGAGTCCTCCTAACATAACAGGCATGTTTGGAAAAGAGATTGCAATGCAGGAAGGATTCATTAATATTGCCATTTGCTGAATTACATCCTGCTTATCCTTTCAATCTTGCTATTCCTCTACCATTGGATCCTTACGTCCCTTAAGAAATGACATAATGTCAAGGACAATGTGTGGAAATCAGAAGAAGAAGAGGTGTGGAACAAGTTTCTATTACTTGAAAAAAATATATATCAGTTAAATGAGACAGACTCAGTTCCTGGGGGGTTTCCAAATGTATTGTTCACCGATCGATTCTTTTTAGAAAATGAGCTGTAAAACATGGGGTCAGAGGATGGCCTCGCTTTCCAAACCTGTTCCCACACGGGGCAGCCTTGTGCACTTCCAAAACTTTATAGGCCTCCTCCAAATGAATCAAGGGATGGGAATTTCACCACCTTAATGGGAGAGCTTTTTATGGCCTCTTAAGTCTCACCCATTATGAAAGTCTTCCTGATGAAACCATTTTTTTTTTCTTTTCTTCAGTTCATTCATTACCCTTAGATAATCCTCTAAAGGCCACTACCACAATTCCTCTTCTTCTTTGGGGCTTATACTTTCAATTATCTGCGAATGGCTATCAGGCCCCCACCCCACACACATGCCCATACTCTCCTTAGCTCGTCAGCCAACCTACACACATGTAATTCGTTTAATCTTCCCTCATACATCAAAACCTCCAGCTGCTTAATCATTTTAGCTCCTCTAATAAGCAGTGAATTTGAAGGGGGATTATGGTTTCCTTCTCAAGCTTTTCTCATGTCAGCTGTATCCCTTATCCTCAACCACACGCCAGATTTCTGTATGCCAATAGCCATTCATCAACGGAAATGAGGTTTTTCTGGAATGCTGTGTTCTATAGTACAAGGGGAAAAAAAAAGATCCCTCCTACCCATAACTCATTTCTAGGGTGAATCAACATGGATGTAAACTAATAAGGAGGAAAATCTGAAAGAAACCTGGGACTACCCTAAATTTTCTAACCACTGAGGAACTTTTTAACTATAAGTAAAATTTCAAAATAATGTTTCATTTAAAAATATTTATTGCATTTAAATAAAGGAACTTCAATCACCTTTAGGTAACGGACATGCTGAAGGAATAGACTACTCATTTCTTTCTTAATAATAAAAAAAAATTAGCTGAGAGCCCCAAATGAAAAGAGGCTTTAACCACTGTCTGAATAACTGGTCGTTTCCATGGCCCCTCAAGGCACTGACACTCTATCCTCAACTGTAATAGAGACCAGTAGGGAGCCTCACCCTCATCGTACAGCCTCAGGTCCTCTCCCCTGTTTTCTTCCAGCCTCTGTGCCCTATGAACATCGCGCGCACCTTCGGCCCTCCAAGACCCCATCTGTCATTTCTCTGCCTCAAAGACTTCTCCTTTGCCCATCGTCCTCCTTAAATCTCATTCATCCATCAAGAGCTAGCCTAGCTTCAGTTCCTTTTCTGCCTGGGGAGCCAGGCCTCCCCTCTAGACTTTGTAACGTTTAATGTCTATACCATTAAAATACACTATCTCACATTACTCATTCCTCCATTTGCTTCATGTTTGAGAGATTTCCCTCCCCCCACCAATAGGCAAACCCCCTTAGGGCAGGGACTGTCATATTTCTTCAGTACCCCCCAAAATAACCAATGCTTTGCTCTTCAAAAAATGGGTGCTTAATAAATATTTCTTGATTTCTAGTGCAGTGAGGGCCTCGTAAGAAAGCTTCCAAGCATTGAAAATTCTTTAAGCATTCATAAAATAGTACATTTATTTTAAAGTAGAAATAGCTCCACATTTAATATTCAAAATTTGCTCTCTTTTGCCTCAATTTCTATTATCGAAGAATGATAAAAACTTTAAAGCCAACAGATACATAATCCATGTGTGATATCCGAAGTTGCAATTCATGTTTTCTGGAATTAGGTCTATACCTCTTTTCCCCTATAGGGTTCTGCCCTTTTCTCTCTACGACTACTAGTCCACATACTTTTCCCTTTCCCAAGAATTTCTCTGCCTCTATTATGCATTCCTTCGTTCTTTCTCCTCCAAGAATTAAAAATATGGGACCATCTATCCAAATTGTTGTAAAAGCTGCTAGTCAGAGATCAACATCATTATTCATTGTACCACATGTAAAAAGGTCATGACAAATCGCTCTCATCTGCAAAGTATTGCTCATCATTGTTTATTGTAAAACTCCACATGTGTTACTCCTCACTTTTCATCTTTTAAAAACTGAACAATTAGCTTGGAGTTTTAAAGTAGACTTTTTAAAATTTCCAGCAGATTAGAGAATCACAGGTACATATTTTCCAATAGAAAGGGTAGTCTTCCTTTCAAATCTGTTTCCTTTGCATATTGTCTCACAAGCTCTAGAAGCTCATCTTTCTAGCAGCAACTTCAGCCTCCTGATTAAGGATGGCACTGGGTGTCCTGAGTGACATATCAAACTCTCTAGGGATCCGGCCAAGTCAGGCCTGCCTCTGAAATATTCTGCACGTGCAAATGGAAGACCAGACCCCACATTCTCAAGCAGACATCACGACGGCAATTATGGGTCTCCAAACATTCTTCTGTACCTCACTGGTTTTCTACTTGCGTGAAAATATAAGCCTATGCAAGAGTTTAAAATATGCTTGTTTCTGGAATGTTCTCAGTGTAACCATAAAGAAAGGTACCATATATACAGATGGATTTCTAAGCCTGCGTGGCAGGTTTATAAGCACTTAGTTAAACAAACATTGGCCCTGGCAGGAAGACCTTTGCCTACCCTCTTCCCATTCTTATTTGCTTCTGAAGGTTCTAGAACCTGTTCTTTGCTAAATTTGATTTGCTAATCCAAGTGTGGTATAGCCAAATAAGCTGCCTTTGAAGTTAGATTGGAATTACAGTGACTCAATTGAAATCCTTCTTTCATCATGCACTCTATTTTGGACAAGTTACTTAATTTTTGAGTCGCTTTTTTTTTCCTTGTATAATGAGGGTACTACCAACCTCAGTAATGTAGTGACTAGGACCATCGGCTCTAAAATCAGACACTCTGGGTTTGTCTTCCACCACTGGCACCTTTTAGCAGAGCACCTTGGGCAAGTCATAGCTCCTTAACCATCCATTTGTCTGTAAAATGGGTTAATAATAATAGTAAAGCTTACGTGAGAATTAAATGAGATAATTTAAATAAAGTGACTTGGAAGGGCACCTGACCCATAGGATATGTACTAAGTACTATGTTCAATAAATATGTTTATTTCATTCTCAATTATCAGGCACAGGAGTAGAGATGAATAAAGCAAAATAATTAAAATATAAGGGTCAGGGGAGTTCTAAGTGCATAATTTGTACCATTCTATCTTCCATAACTGCATTGCTCAAAGGATAGTGGTTTAATCATTAGAATAAATATAAGTAAAAACATTGTTTTAGGGAAAAAAATTATTAGTGAAATATCTGTTCATTAAATAGATACATGAGTTCTATTCTTATAGTACTGTTAATTTCCAGGGGGCATCCTAAATAATAAAGTGTTAATTCTTATGAGGTTTTATTTTTAATCTATGCTTTTGAGTGTATTTCAAAAGGAAATACAAGGTAATTATCTCATAGTACTTTTGAATAGTCAACCTATAAAGCTTTTTAAAAATAAATTTGAAAGTAATAGTCACATATTCTAATACGTATTACAGCTGGATTACAATAGAGAACTGCTACTAAAGGGTAAGAAAAATCATTTCACTCTTAAAATCAGCAAGCCAAAAGAATAAATATAATGATCCCTGCTTTTCTTTTACTACCATAAAACTCTATGTTTGCGAGTTTCATATTTTTATTTCAAGTGAATATTTTACTTTTGCCAAATCCTCATTTTACCCTTTTGGCCTTAGAAAAGGAAGAATAGCAGGCACTAGAAGAGTGTTTTGAAAAAGAATGGATATTTAGGAAAATGTGCGTATGGAACAACTCATGGAAAAGTGACACCAGTTTAAATACCATGTACTATATTTTAAATATATATTTAAAAAAACTGAAATGATGAAAATACATTTAATCAAAAAAAAATAAAGAGGAAATTTTATTCATCATTCACTCAAAGGAACAGCAAAGTAATTACTTTCAAAAATATCTGACTTAGAAATAGATATTGGACTTAACAAATCTTTAGAAATAAAAATGCCTCTACTTACATAAATAGATAGAGATACATTGGTATCATCTTAAATATGGATTTTTATGTCATTGAAAAAGTACATCTTTTTTTTTAAGAAGTCATCTTCAAGAAGTCATCTTCAATTTAAGAAAATATTTGGATTTCTAGAATCAATACAGATTTCCTCCAGAACAACCCTAGTTTCTCTGCTTCACCACATAGTCCTACAACTTAGAACTCTAATGGGCATGACTGTGCTCTGAATTTAGTCCTTTTATTTCATGGAGATGCTGACTCACTTCCTTTGTGTAAGTCATTATTGCACAACTTTCAGTAAAACTGGAATTCAAAAATAAACACAGGAAAAGGTAGAGATTACTGACGCAAAGATTAGTCTTTAAAATGAACTGATTCCCTCATCTGACTCAATGTGAAGACTCCAAATAAGTTTAACCTCCGAGTTCCTTATGTGAGCACACTAGGACATTTAAGATTAGTTAATTACAAAATGTGTAACGTGACTCTTTAAGCACACTGAATATATATAAATATTTATGATGCTTTCACAAGTTCTTGAGCACAGAGGAAATAAATCTAAAAAAAGAAACAAATATTTCGGTGAAGAATTAATTTTGTTTTCTTCTTTAGTGATGTGGCTTGGATCTGCAGGCTAAGAATGAAATAAGAATAATCACATAGCCAGTTTTTAAATTGTCATATGAGGAACACTCATTAACCTCAAATCAGTAGAATAAACCATTATTTCATTTTAGTTGTTCCTTTCATATTACATTAAAATCAGGAAAAAATCAGTCATTCCGTTGGTCATTCAGCTAGTCAGTGAGAACTGGAAAATGAGTAGGATGTTAGCTATGGTGTTACTGCAAACATGCTCTTAACAGAAAAGTTTTGTGTTTACACAGTAGATAAAGAATGAAACTGTGATAGTAATATTTCAGATCGTCTCCCTTCCTGCTACATCACCAGAGTCATGCAGCAGCGCTGTCCAATAGGACTTTCCAGGGTGATGGAAACGTTCTATAGCTGCACTGTCCAAACAATAATCTCTGTCCAAACAGTAATCTCTAGCTGCACGTGGTGACTGAGCACTTGAAATGCGTCTAGCACGACTAAAGAACCAAATTTTTTATTTTCTTTAATCTTAATGCCTTGAATGATAATAAAGGATGAAACCTATAATGAAAGCAGGAAGCCTTCCATTTTCAATAATCCAGCCATTTTCAAAATTCTTATTTCCTAAACTGAAATTACCATTATTATTAATAACTGTGAAATATATTACAAGTAATTTACCTGCCATGTATTTACAGAATCCCTTCAAAATAGATGTATACACTGACAGAAGTATTATTTCTCCAAGAGTAAATAAATGACAAATCATCTGCTTGCCATAACTGTAAACAGAATCAATTTATAGTCTCATGTTATCTTTTTCTCCACCGCAATCCAAGGATTAAAGGTATAGTGAGTTCTTCCAGGAAAAAGATAAAATCTAAGCAGCTGGGAGGAACTATCTCCCTTGAGGTGATTCCAGTTGCTTTTGATTGTTTTTTGAACCAGAGCCCACAGTTTATGTGACCTTAACGTAATTTATCAGTCATCACACAACACTGAATGGCCCCTTGTTGCATGAACACAACTTGTGCCTTAGTAGGGGTCACCCCCTCCCCCAAGATTTCTGTAACTTCATGCGTCATTGGAGCTGCGTGGGTGACGTTAAAACAAAAACTCCACATCGCTGTTGGTCAGGGCTCTACAAACACGTTTTCTTCTTGCTGAGGTAGCTCCTAATGGGGGAACTCGGTAGGTTTCATAGTTTGCTTAAAATGAGGATAAAATCTTAATATGAAAATTAATCTGGTAAAAATAGAGTTTTCTTTTCTTCTGTTTTTTTGTTTTGTTTTTTAAACCTCAAATGAGGAAGGCTGTTATTATCTACTGGCCTCTAACAGGTGGAAACACCTGCATGAACAGTTCCTCCTGTGTGGAGAACAGTATTCAGGTGTTAGTCAGTGGGGGAAGAGGAGGTGGAGAACGTTCACTTTATGCTTCATATGCTTCTGCATTTCTAAGTTTGTTCGGGCTCTTTTGGAGGGCGGCTGAGTATTTTGTCTTAGTTTTGCCAGATGTACATACCAGTTTCATAGTTTTAGAAACACTAACAACATGTAGTTGGTGTCAATTACAGACTATGGATTCACAGTTGACAAGCAATATAATATTTCGCATGTTTTCCTTTCCATAACTCAGCACAATTTATATTTTGTTTCCCCACTCTCTCTGGGTGGCATTAAACAAATCTCAGTCGATCCGGGCGAACACCGTCATTTGCCGGCATTAAGGACTAGGTGAGTTCACGATGGCACGGCCTAAGAAAGGGATGTTGTCTGCTGTTTGATGTCAGTTTGTCCACTGAGGCATGATCCAGAATGACTGTTGTTCCAGCTGAGGGGGCCCTCCTCCCTGTCCGTGTGGCCTCTCAGCCCGTGGCGACCCTTCTCCCTGTACTGCCATGTTGGTCGCCCGCCCTGCGGGAATCTCTGTGAGGCTGTCTGTAGTCCTATGTGTCTCGACAGACCCACTTGGCAGCCTGCCCAGCCTCTGAGGTCCTGCCTCCCATCCGCCACCCTGCCCCTGACCAGAGCTCTATGAGTCACCTTTGCTCCCAAAGCCCACAAAGCTAGGAGTTTTTACAAATTCCTGTGGACCTAACTCGCTCTGGAGCCCAGGGCTGCTGGCCCCAACCCGCCAAGTTCTCTTCTCTCAGCGCTCCCCTAATGCCCTCCCACATGTCGTGCAGGAGAAATGTTTTCTGGTTTGTGAATAAACACCTCATTTCTCTTGAAACTCTGACCGCATCTCAAACCTTCTCTCTTTTCTTTATGGCTAAGGCTTTTCTAAACTACAGTCAAAAATATTTTTGCTCTGTCATGTCCCAGAGACGGTGAGCACTAAATGATCTAGCTATTTAGATTTGGGTTTGAGGTGATATTGATGGGAACAGGTGGAGACAGAAGGAATCTTCTGAAATAGACACAGAAAAAAATAGTTAATATAATTTTTAAAAATTCTGCTACCAATATTTCCATTTAGAGTGGGTTTGGGGGGATGACAATTGATAATGTTCTACCTAGACACATAGAACTGATGAGGCCAATTACATATGGTTGCCATGGTGAGCGATTTCCCCAAAGGCCTTCCATCTCAGATCCTGAGCATCTTCTAAGGCACCATTTTCCTGGATTGTGAGATAATAAAACAAGACCTTATATCTGTACATCCTTGCACAGTAACAAGTGATTTTCTCATTAGGTCTGTGGTGGGGATGCTGCAGAAGAAACTCCTATGCCCACTGGGAAATGAACTAAATGAAAACTACATTAGATCTGTGGATTGTAAATGATGGCCGAGCTTTCTATGCAACAAAGGGACGCTAGTGAAGAGTCTTTGATATTTTCAAAACACTGACCTGTTCTAAATTTGGCTTATTAAAAAAGTGCTATTTGTCTGCCTTTCCTTGGAGTAAAACCTTGGAGAGCGTGTAGTATTTGAATTGTCCATTTGTCTCTTCTGTTCTCAACTCTCCTTGTGGCCTTCACCTTTCAGTGGCCTTAGAGAAAAAAATCTAGCTTCTTGTTCCATGAGTCTCCTTCCCTCAGAATCAGTTGTCACACTTCTTCTCCGGGAAGTCTCATATTCATTTAGACAATGAACATTTATTGATCTCCTACTTGCACAATGTCTGGCACTAAAGATATTAAGAAATGAAAATGACAGTCATTCTCAGGAAGAATTATAAGCCAGTGTTGGAAACCTTCTCTATTTATCTCCTCTCTCTTTCCTTTGTAGTAATCCTGCTTGTTTGTATATTTCTTGTAAATATTTGGTAAGATTCTTCCTAATTCTATATCATGATCTCCTCTGAGGAGGAGTATGCTTCCTGTCTCTTCTATCACTCCAATACAGTGTTCATATCAATATATGTTCATATCAACTACCTTACCCATACTTTCATTGGATGATAGGTACATACCATTGCTAGAAAAATGCAGTTTCAAAATCCAACATGAATTAGTAAATGGTGAGCATTCCCATCAAAAAAATAAAATAAAAAAGCCATCATGCAGAAGAAAAATAGCAACATTATAATTATAAGTGTTGTCCTCTATGGTAGCTTAATTAGAAAATAAGATTTTAAAGCAAAAGGCTAAAATTTCCAATATGTTATATTCAATATGATTTTACTAAGTATTTTCACTACTCCGTGCTGTCCATGAAACATAATATTTATCATGTTCAGATCTAAATCTCAGATTATTTTCATTAAACACAATGCAAGTAATTTTATGAGAACCTTAGTTGGTGCACAGTAACATAAGTGGGATATTTACATAACTGCAGGACTTTCATATTATTACTTGAAATGTCAAAAAGTTACACTTCTTACCACATGTACAAAAACGTTGGCATTTGTTCTTATTTCATTTTTTTAACTAAGTAGACAACCGAGATTATTTTTACTACAGCAAAATCTTGGCCCAAAATAGGTCATGATTCATCTAGCAACTCTTTCTTAACTTATTCCTATAGAGCAGTAGAGAAAGATTAAATACATATATATTCAAGAATTTTTATTTATTATGCCTATCTAAAATATTTCTAGCAAACTACTGACATTTTGCTGCATGACAATTTAATTTCTATTTTGGCCTGATGTTTTTACTCGGCTAATCTCTGGGAAAACACACATTGTGGTTTATTCACTTTGGAAGTTATTCCAGAGTGAAGAGTGACCTCCAAATGAAGCTTGTTCTAGCCACACATAATATTTTCCCCAGAAGTGCCTATAAAGTCTACTAAAATAAGAAAGTGCTCATTATTTTTGATAAACAGTAAAGACTGGAAATTCATATTTCATTTTAGTACCAGAAGTGTGGAGTTGAGATACAGTAGCGTTCTTTTTCTGTGCAGTATAATGGCCTATTATTTTACGAATTACTATTTACTTTGTGTCTGTAGCTTAACTCTGAGTAAATTCTACCTTTCTTCTCTTGCTAGCTAAGTGGGGGAAAATAATTACCTCAAACCCTACCAAGTGTCAAAGCTGCCTTAAAATATTGGTATTTAAAGGAGGTATAATACCAATAAGTCTGAGGCGATTAAGAGTTCTGAGTGAGGATATACAGGACTGTGTTATGTAGTTTGTGACAGAAATCTTAAATTAGTATGGCAACATGGTTGGAGTAACTTTCTCACAGACTAAGGAAAAAAGTGTTATCAAACCCTTAACTTGCGGTGATGGCACTTAGTAAGTATTGGTCTAATAAAGGGGCAGAGAGTATATGAGTTTCTCCAATTCTGATTTTTTTTTTTTTGGTCAGAACTTTGAAGTTTTTAAAGCTTTGTTCTCTTCCTCTCTGCCAGGCCAATAAAAAGAATTATTATTACTACCACATTTGTGTCTCTTGGATTTTATTTTTGGCTAAAGCAAGCGCTTTTACAACATGATCTTGGTTAAAGGAGCAATTAGAATTAAGGAGCCTTATCCAACAATTACAGCACTTATTGCAATTATAATAGTAACCGAGTACATTGACGACTTACCAAGTTACCCCAACGCTACGTTTTTATTTTGCTTTTAAAGTTATCAAAAGCCTGATGCTGGAAGGTTTGTAATGACTTTGTGGTAGCCAGATTCGAAGTCTGAAGCCCCGTCTGCCACACCGTTAGCCATCAAAGGAGGCCTGTCCCACCAAGCGCTCTATTTTCACAACAGGATATCTGGTTTCTTTTATGAGGATACAGCTATGTTAATTTGGTTTAGTGGTTTGTTGGAGGTAAGCAGGCTCTTCACAGCACAAACACCAAAATCCCCTTAAAGCAGTTTCTTGTTAATAGCTGGGGTCTGATTGGCAGATTTGCATTGTAAAGTGTGATTTGGTTGGATAAATATGTTTAGTCTAGTAAGCACTTTAGTGATTGAGTGTCTGTTAATGGATAAAGGTGGATTATGGTGAAACCTCTACAGGCTGTCACTGGGCACTTAGCATTGTGAGATGTCAAGGGGAATGGAAAACAAACTGGCACTACAGAACAGCTGAAAGGCTGTAAAATGTTTAAAATATTCAGTGCTAATGTTGGCCTTTCCAGTTGCAAATATTAATTTCAATAGAGGAGAAAGAACAGCGAATCAAATGACAGGGTTTTGTAACTCCAGCAGTGACAAAAGAGGGATGTCCCATACACATTCTTAAAATCTGACATCTTTCACTAGATTTAAAACCAGAGAACTGACGTATAGGAAATTCAGGGTGGTTAATGGAGATCCAAGAATGAACCCAACGCCTGCTGAAATCTTTGCATTCAGATGTCCTGCATGCAGAACAGGAATTCCCTTGCCCGCCCCCACTTTCCCCCCAAAGAGTTATTGTTTTAAAAAGAATAACATAGCTACTCATATACACATACATATACACATAGTATTTGACACTTCTCTGAAAATGATACACAGTTGTAAGAATTATAGATACTAATTTCCTACCTCCCTCCCATCTCCAAGCATCTGGAATTGAAGACTTTTCCATTTCTTCCTTTTAAAAAAAGTATACTGGGATTCCTCATGAAAGTCACCAGAGATGTCACTTATTTTTTTCTTCTCAGGTGAACATGCAGAGGTATTTTTATGAGGTGAAAATATCAGCTTACTTCAAGGATCTAAATGGTGTTTTAACATCCCGGACTCTGGGAGAAGGATGCTGGAACGGCTGCTCCCAGCTAGTCATGAAGTGCTTAAAACTTCAGGACTAGGATGTTTTTGCAGATTGGCTGTTTTACTGAAGTTAAACATATTTCAGCCATTTTTGCTTCAAGACTCTTTCAGACAATGCTTAGGGTTTACCAGTTTTTATAAGTGTCAGGTCTAAGGCAATTATTTTCAGAACACCACCACTCAAGGCTTTGCAATTCCAACTCTTCATCCATTACTCTTCAGCCACTGATTTTCCTAGGTTAAGAGGCATCCGGAGAAGTATAAATGAGAAATAACATTCTGCAAACCTGAGTTAAAAAGAAGCTGAGCCTTCAGTTTTCTGGATGTTAGGGGTAAATATTATTCCAACACGAGCTATAACAAAGACCAGTTAAAAGTCTAGCGTCTAGTGAGGTGTTAAGCCACTAATTTATTACATGATCTTGGACAGAACACAGCCTCTGTGGGTCCCAGTTTCCAATATGCATGGTGTTGACGGTGGTTAACATGACAATGCTGATACCAATTCATTGTTATTAATGAAATTGGATAGTTATACATAAATATGCCCCAAACCTAGGTTTTTAGGAAGTATAACTTTTTTTGTTTTTGTACTGCAAAACATAATTTCTATTTTGACCTCCTCTCTCACTGGATGAAGGAAAATATATAGTCACGTATCACCTCAAATATAGTTATTATTATAAAACCGTGGTATATAATATATATAACTATATGTATATATAATTATTTTAGTGTCTCTCCTGTCCCCCAATTTCTCGAATTATGTCTAAGCTCCTTTGGCCTCCAGAATGCCAGAGGATGTGTCATTTGTGGCAAAGGAGTACAGAGTGTCTGGCGCTTGTACCTTGTCTGCCCATGCTGTTACCTGGGGAGTTACCTCACTATTATCTAGTTCACACAAATCATAGCTCATTCTCCAAATATCACCCAAGTTCTGTCTCAGGAATGTCTGTTTCTTGTGGCTTATGTAAGAATCATGAGACTCTTCTCACCTCTCACTGGGGCAGATGGGAATCTGCATCTACTTCTCTGTCTGGACACCCTGATGCAGCTGTGCCTGCTGTCCTTCCCCTCTGCCATATTACACAGAGAATTTGTCTTGGTGAGCCTCTGTTCTCAGAGTCTTTAAACCTACACTGGATCTTATCACCTGGCCCCACACAACTGAGTCCTGGTGAGGCATTTCAGAACCTAATCTTTCTTGCTTATATTTCCATTCTTTCTCTCTTATAGCATCTGTATTCGGTCAGGTAGGGATAAGATTAAGTCTGACTATTCAAGTATGTTATAAAGAAAAACAGGGTGATAAAATTGAACAAGTTGTTCAATGACAAACCAAAGCTGATACACATCAGCTATGGTTTGCACATGACTTCACTGAAGTCACTATATTCTACAAATATAGTGACTTCAGTGAAGATGTTAACAGTGATATTAGCATCATACAGTTGACACCAGGGATGGGGATGACCATGAATTCTCCAGTCCTGCTCTTCCTCACCACATTAGCCTGGACCAGCTAAGTGCTGGCCCCTACTCTTATTTTCTTAGGCTGCTGCCAGGAACTCAAAGCCCAACAAATTAATTTTGAATAGTATTTTGTCTACCTTTAATCTTGAACTCAGAGCCAAAGGAGAAGATTTAGAATAAGAACTATGCAGAGAATGAGTGTGTAATAGAGTAAAATGATAAGCGCCCATGTTAAAAAGGGTAAATGTTCTAGTTTTGGACAGATCTAATTTTAAATCTTGGCTTTGCAAGTCAATAGCTATATTAATTTTCAATTGCTGCATAACAAATTACACAAACTTAGCAGACTGAAACAGTCATTTATTATCTTACAGTTCTGTAGGTCAGGGGTCTGGGCATGGTATTGCTGGGTTCTCTGTTCAGGGTCTCACAGGCTGAAGCCAAGGGGATGGCCGGTGCTGGGTTCTCACCTAGAGTTCAGGGTTGCCTTCCAGGCTCATTCAGTTGTTGTCAATATTCTGTTTTGTGTGGATTGTCTGATCGAGGTCTTCATTTTCCTGCTAGCTGTTGAATGTGACTCTCCCAGCTTCCAGAAGCCATCATCAAATCCTTGTTCTATGGCTGCTCTGCAGTTCCAGCCCCTTCCTCTGGAAGGGCCCACCCATTCCCAAGGGTTCACTGACTAAGTCAGGCCCACACAGGATAAGCTCTTCTCTGATTTGCTTGAAGTCAACTGATTAGGGTCCTTAGAGTATTTGTGAAATCTCTTCTGCCACACAGGTTACCATCATTGTGGGAGTTATAGCCCATCATAGTCACAAGCCTTGCTCACACTGAAAGGGAGGGCATTATGCAGAGTGTGTATATCAGAAAGAGGACATTTTGAGGTGAAAAATCTTAGAATTTGCCTAACACAAAACTGTGTCAACTCAGGCAAGATTTTTAACTTCTCTCTGCATTTTTCCTCATCTATAGGCTAGAGATAATAATAGCACCCATATCAGAAGATTATTGGAAGTGTTAAATGTATATTGTCCAGTTAGGTGCCTTTGGATCAAATAAACATAATAAATTGTTGTTGTTACTATTGTTGTAATTTATGGTCAAAGTTAACTGGACCTAAAAAGAAAAATTGCCTTATCTTAATAGCACAAATACTAAAGGACCACAATTATAGGGTCCCTGGGATGACAGTATGGACTTTATGAAACGACTCAGGTGTTTTCATGACTTTTGAGGGAGAACAGAGATGGAAGACTGGTAAATCTGATGCCTTATTCTGACCACTCTAAATGTTTAAATGCTCTTAGAAGCTGGGAATCTGGACTCTAAACCTAATTTTATGTCACTTTCCATTTGAAATAGTAGGAGCTTTGGAATCTCCTTTCTCAGGGGCTGCTTCCATCACGATCCTATAAACACCAGATATAATTACTGCGATTTCATCTTTCTCAAGAGATACTCCAAGACTGCCTTGTAACATCAGTGGAACGTAATGCAGGAAGGAAATATTTTTCAGGGTGTACTGAAAAAAAAAACACCTGGATAGACATTTACACTAGATATCTACTTGGACCCAACTATGATGAGGATAGCTGGTTTCAGAGAATGAATTACATAAGTCTGAGGGCATTCATTTATGCCTGTAAGAGAACCGACAAGACAGTATGGTTCAGAACACAACCCTCTCATGCGTCCTAAGGAAAAGTACAAATATGGGGTGTATAAATATGTGTGTGCGTGCGTGTGTGTATATTCTTTAGTATTTGAGAAGGAAGGAAGCATCGTTCCCGTACCTTTAGATTTCTATAATCTAGTCCTGCTATTAAAAGTTTATTTGATTGGCCCTCAGTAACTAAATAAGAGGATTTACTTTACCATAAAAATGTGAGAAAACCAACAAGCATAATATTTTTTAAAATATAAGATACCTTAAAAATACATGAACTCAGAAAATTGAAACTAGAACTGCAAAGCAAAAATAATGCATTCGATTCTTCTATTTTCAAGAAGGGAGTAAGTAACCACTTTAACAGTCTCTGCCGGTAAGGGAAAGAATCGAGGATTCTTCCTCAAGTCAAAGGAGCTACACCTCAATTTGGCTTTGCCAGATTTCTACTATGAACATGTTTGAAAAGAAAGCTATGAAAGCACAAGCTAAGAAAGTACAAAATCAGAAGCAACCAATGCTGTTTACTTGAGGTCATTTTTTAACTCATTTTATGAAAATTCTAATCATGTAGAATATAAAACCACAGGATTTTTAAAAATACTTTTATTCATTATTTGAAATGTGAAAAATTTTAAATGGGTAGTCTTAAAATTTAACCTTTTTATTTCTATCGCATAAATTCATATCAAAAATAATTTGTATAAAACTACTACCATCGGTGGCTATAATGTGGTCTGTGTCGGTTTATATTAAATCTCCAAGTATGAATTTATAAATTTATAAAATGAAGACACAGAATTTTATAGAGTCAATGTCAAATTACATGAGAATTTATGCTTTGAGATCTTTATATGTAAGGTCAATATGCAATTAATCTGTTATTAAAACTACTGTGAAACAAACGCTTATAACATCTATACTGTATTTGAACTGGTTCTTAATACAAAGTAAAAGGGTCTTGTCTTAAAAAAAAATCTTAAAATTGACAACATTTTGACTGTAAATCTAGCAAAGATTTTGAGACCATGTTTTGACTGTAAATCTAGCAAAAGAAGTATAGTTGATGATGACGTTGAAAAAGACATAGTGCTTTGGGTGCAGAATGAACAATTAAACCATTATAAATCAATAATTTAGTATTATGCTTCTCAAAAAATATAAAAATAAGCAATCCTGTGATGTAACACAAATGGTGTTTCACTGCTTAAAATTAGAAAGTTACATGAAATTATATATAATTTAGTTAAGTAAAATTAGTTCTATATCAAAGATAGCTCTAAAGTTGCTACAATACTGCCGTGCTTAAAAATAAATGTAATTGAGACTCATTTAAAAGTTTTCACATGTACAGGATCATGTATAAATGAAGAAATGTGGAATAAATTACCTTAAATTCATGATGAAAAATAAGATCCACATCTTTCGCTTACGCTTCCAACTATCTCGACTCAAGGAGTTGCAGATTTCTAATACAGATTTGCACTAGAAATAGTGAAAAGGAAACCTGAAACAATAGCTAAATTTTGTTGTTTCTCTACCTTTCTGTTATATTTTGCCACTGAATCATAAAAAACCACTTTAAACTTGAAAAACAGTGATTAATTAACATACAATTAAAACTTGAGCTATTATAGGATAGTACATATAACATGATTTTTATAGACCTCTGTGTGGCACATATATACATTTTCATGCACTTAATTCCTTAGACTTAGAGCATTGCATTTAGAAAATATTTTTCCGCCTAAATTGTGTTCTAAAACCCTGTTTATTTCTCTCAATTATTCCTCTGAAAAAGAAAAAATATGCATTATATTACTACTGTAAATATTTTATGTCCAAAATATTTGGCCAAATGGGAAAAAAAAGACATGATTATAGTCGCATCTGTGGAAAAAAACACACAGGAATTAAATTTTTGTGAATAGAAACCAACAAACAAACAGAAAAATAGGTTGCAGCTAGATAGGTGCTTTGTTCATTGCCCGAGCCCTGTCTGAAGGGACATGAAATACAAAGGTCAGTCCACATATCTGGAGGAAGCAGCTGCAAGAGTGATATAGGACCTATTCTTATAAAGAAAGAGCAACAGCAAATCTGTTTGAGCATGAATATTAGATTTGCTGAGTTTTGCTGACATCACCACGGGAGATAAACATATTACAAAGACTGGGGCAGCCTGTTGTTAGAGAGGTTGCCAGATGAGATAAGTGAGCAAAGGCCAGTGAACACATGATGCACATCTTGACAACCTTGTATATGACTTGAGACTGCAACTTAGTCAAGTGTCATCTTAAACATCACTAGTCTAGAACAAGTGGATCAAAATGAACTCTGAACTTTTGTTTCCTTAATAGCAAAGGACTAACAGCTGCCTGCATCTGGAAACTGTGCAAGTTCGTTATAGCTGTAACATAATAAACAAACTAAAAAAATAATAACAATTCCATACAATCTGTTTACATTCTATTTACATTCTTGCTTCTTCTCTGGCCTCATTAAATTGTAATCTCACATCTAATTACATTTATTAATTTATTATTTCTACAACTTGAGAATTAAATCGAAAACATATTGAAACAAAAAATAAATCTCTAACAGTTGTTCTTTTTTCTTATTTTGTATTAGCAAGTGTTTGATGACCAGGACCTGAGTTGTATGGGGCACTCAGCTTGTATTGGGTGTTTTGGGCAGTAAATTGGGAGGCGGGTAGGGAACCAACACATTCAAGCTAGTAGAATATGATTTACCAGCTCTGGAGCTCTGAGTCTAAATTTTCATGGATATAAGTGACAAATTATCAATAAATCACTCTTTGGTTCACTATAATGCATAATGTTTATTGAAACCCAGTTCCAATAAATATGACTTGCCCTTTTTAGCCAAAGCATAAGAAACAAAGATGACAGGAGTTACAAACAGAAATGAAAAATAGAGAATAAGCCCCTGGCCAGCAACGAACCTTTTTTCTTTTCAATCCAACCTGAGACCACTGGATTCTGCAAGATCCTTGCATATGTAACACTCGTTTCAAAATGCTATTTAGTTTTCATTTTGAACTCAGGAATTTAGAGTGAGGCAGTGTGGGTAATGCTTGACCACCGAAAGATTCTTTTTTTTTTTTCTTATTTTATATACCTAAGATTCTGTGAGATCCCACTAAAATGGCAATAGCATGAATTAAACTATCACAATGTTTCTTGGTTTTGAAATGCATCAGCATTGCCTTTATTTTTCCAAGAAAATGACCTATAGTTTAAAAAAAAAAAAAACGGTTGGCACTTGTACTAAATATATACAAAAGAAAATGGAAAGGTGTAAGATAAAATTAACATGGAAGTAGTTGGTAATTTGCCTTTAAAGTTTATACACACATTTTAGCCTTCATTCTACACATATTCTTGCAAAGGGAGGGGAGATTATATACTTATTCTTTATTATCATCATTCTTTCTTTATGTATCACTTATTATTATTTTGATACACTTTTATGCACTTTGTGATTTATCTTCCATGTTCTAAAAGTGAAATTAAGAAGTGTTGCAGACAATGTTGTTGTAATGCCCTATAACTTTACAAACTCATTCAGCAGCTGGAAGCAATTGACATAGGGTAGCATTTGACTTGAACAACACTTTAAAAAGTCAACTTGAATCTTAATTGAAATACCCTATATTTCACATTGGATATATGATCCAATTCTAGTCTTTTGTTTCCTTTTGGAAAGCAAAAGCGGTGAAGTATTATGCTATTTATGAGACTGTTTATTAGGAGCTTGTTTATTATAATCAAGCAACAATTTTTAGTCCAACAAAGTTTTTTTTAATTGACTCTCTGAAACACAGCTCTGTGTTATGCATCTATATTTATATGAAAACTGATATAACAAAAATTTTAAATGAGCAAAAATCAACCATAAGCTGGACAACATGTAAAAATAATGTTTTATCTTTTGTATATTATAACTTTTCAGCCTTTGTCCTATGTGTACTTATTATTTACATAACTGTTTCTAACTTTTTTATACTTAAGTGTTTTATATGTTTGTTTACATATTTGTGTAGTAACACAAATTCTTACCTTAACTGCCTAAAAACTATTACATTAAATTAATTTTAAATGTGATAGGAAAACTAATGAATTAACAATTCCTGTCTCATCAGTAAGAGATAACATTTATCTAGGGTGCCAGACCACTGTTCTGCGTGCTTCAGCTCTATGCACAATAAGTGTGTGAGGTAGTTACTATTATTATCTACATTTTTTCAGATGAGGCAAATGAATCACAGGGTGGTTAAGTAACTTGCCCAAGACATCATACCAGTAAGTAAGAGTCAGGCTAAGAGGAAGAACTAGCAAATTTCTTTCACTTTAAGCATTATTGATATTCCTGAAAGTATATCTACCAATCAAATATTTAAAATTGAATTCTACATTAAATGCAGTTGAACTATGTATTTAATCATGTGAATTATTTTATATAATACCCCAAATTTATTTGTTTATAAATTTAAATTTCATTATATCGTGTTATTTAATACTATTTAGGTGTTTAGTAACAGAAACACAAGAGTATTAGAGAGTATGCCCGTAACTGCAAAGACACTCCAGGCACGACCAGATCTAGGAGTCCCAAAACGGTGATAAGCCGCTGGCCCCTTTCTCTCCCTTGCAACTCTGTCTTCTTTGCTCTCAAGCAAAGTTTGTGTGCCCTGGCAAGTCTTAAGTTTAGTTGTGCCTACAATCAGATATATAACGAAAAGAAACTTCTTTCTCAGTAGCTCAAGCAAAATTCCCAAGAGATAATTCTCATTAGCCCAGGTAGGTCACAGGCCAATGTCTGAACCACCACTATGGCTAGAAAAAGAAAGTTCATTGTCATCCAGACCTGAGTTTAAGGTCAGCCCTTCCCAGACTGAGTGGAGGAGTGATTCTCCAAAGGAAAATCAGAATATTGCTACCTAAAGAAGGGGGAAGAAATTGCTGCCCCTCAAAAAAAAAATTTAGAAAACTCCCAGACACTAATTCTCTAAAAATGATTTTTAGCTTTGTTAGAATAATCTCTTCAGAGTAAATATAACATGTGGCACCGAGTAGGTAAGTGCAGTTGCAGAGAATAAAATCTGCTGTGGCTAGTTTAAGCTGAAAGGGATTTATTACAGGGTTTAAGACACACATATTTCTCAAGGCAAACAAAGAGACAGAGTTTCTTTTAAGGTCATAGGAAATATGCTAAGAGAAGGTTAATCTTTTTAGTGTAAAAGAGTTGGTTTTTGTGTAAATATCCCATGCTGAGTTTGGAGCACTGAATTTCCTCTTTCTCCCCTTCCTAGGGTGACCAACTGGTCCCGGTTTGTCTGGGACTTTTCTGGTTTGGAAACTGAAAATCTCACATCTCAGGAGCCCATCAATACTGGGCAAACCAGGATAGTTGGTCACCTACCTCACACCTGTCCCTTCTGGCAGTGATACTGTAAACCAAAATTAATTTTAGACTGTAATAAGGAATAAAAAGCATTTATTTGAGCAAAAGAGAGCTGCAACCCAGGAGACACAGAGTCAGGTAGCAACCTAAATTATGTTCCACTGGGACAAAGGGGAGGCCACCTTTTATAGTGAAAGTTCCAGCCCAGATTCTCAATTAGATCCGTTTTATGTAAATGAGGTATCCAGCTTTTGCAGTTCTGATTGGAAGGGGCAGCTCTGAGTCCACTGGTAGAAAGACAAAACCAGGATTTCTCTGCAGTGGTTGGCTCAGACAGTGTACACAAGTGCAGTATAGTGTGGGAAGCCAGGAGTTCAGTCTGAGGTTCTCCCCCGGCACGCAGAGTAACTGAGAAGCCTCTGTCAGCAAATGGCCATTAGACTCTTCTTATTGATAAAATTTGGGCCCTCGGCTGACTTTGGGGGTCCATCTCAGAAGATAAGTTCCTTCTCAGGGTTCACATCAAATAAATCTTCTCAGCATCCATAATACCAAACAGAATCTACTGGTGAAAACCAAAACTTGAAACCAGCAGAGCAAATGCCATAATGCTCTTTAATGAAGAAAGTAATGAAGAAAGGCAGGGTTCAACATGACGAGGTTTCCCTACAGAACACATCAGAGGTTCCTACATGGGATCTTGAGAGGCCCAAGTCCACTGAGGAGCTAGATTCTAGTGAAAGAGGGAGTAAGCCCAAATGCCTGTAACCCATTGGGTCTGTGTTGATTGGAAGTCTCGCTAGAACCCAAAGGTTGCTTTATTTTAATGCTAGACTCCAAGTGTGTGCTTGCAGGCTGACAGGAATATTGTCTGCTAATTGCCTTAAATCCCCTTTCCTTCCAGTTTTCAAGGGGGAGCAATAGAAGTACACACTCACCCTTGCACCGCTAGAATCATTTCTGATATTGACTACCAAACCTTCCCTCTTTTAGGATAGAATTGAAATCCTTATGAAATCCCTCCCTCTTCCCCAGCCTCTAGTCCTGTCCTATCGGGTAACCCATATAGGGGACTCTGACTCCCTTTTCTCACCCCTGGAATTTGGGGGATTTCTTTCACCATAGGGCCCATTTGTACTTGACCTGAAGTGGCAGGACTATGAAATTATTCCCTCGGGACTGCAGCCCAGAAAAGAGCATGGGTCCCCCTTACTCTTCCCTGCCTGCATCTCATTTTACTGAACTCCTAAAATACTTTTTCCCCAAAGGGAGAGGTGAATTTGCTTTATCAGAATAATTCAACAAGAGAAACCCAAAAGTAGTTTGCATCCGGCCAACTGGAAATATGAGTTAAATATTGATGTTTACATTCTCCCAGAGTTCTGCTTTTTGCCCTTCTCATCCAATCTGCTGCCTCCAAGTGTTCCCATGCACCACCACACTTTACTACAATTTATACACTGGGGATCCCCAAATCATCTCCTATCCACATGTCTCTTCTCTGGAATTCTCTTAAGCTCCTCAAGTTGTCAGACCTTAGAGCTTGTACAGTTTCTACCTCCAAAACTATGTGTGGTCCTTTCTTTCCTCAGAAGCCTCTCTGTTAGACAGCTGTGAGAGCAGGTATTACATACATTATGTCCTTATTTGACCAAGAAGGAAAGTAAAACCTAATGTGTCAAAGTGGCTCATTCAAGGCCACATATCTAGTCAACACAAAAGCCAGTCCAAGAAATTAGGACCCTTAACTTCGCTTTATCTCTCCACTACTTTAGTCTGAGTGAGGTCTGGATCACACAACACCCAGAGAATCTTTTTAAAAGAAATTTGATTTCGTAACTTTCAAATACATATGACAAAATAAGTTATTTGTCTCAAATGTCAGTTTAAAAAAGATAATACTAACTTAAATAGAAACAATTCAATTCGATATTATTTATATTTTAAAATCCAACTAATTTTATTTTGCAATATTATTAAGACTGTTAATTTCCTAAGCACTCATTCAAATTGAGCAATGGGTGATTGAAAGAGTGAAGACTGCAGAGAGCTGGGCAAAACATAGGCGGAGCTGGCTCACCACATGCTACCGGCATGTTCTCTCGGGTTTTTCCGAGGCCAACCCCAAGCTACTGCTCTGCTTGAACATATGCGGTCACACTTTGTGTGGATGATTTTTATCTCTCTTTCCTTTTTTGCACCTCCAAAGACATGGATCTGTGCAGGACATTGAAGAATGACATTCATTCCTCCCTTTGAATTGGATTAGCAAACTGGTCCACAGCTAAGCGTGCATTTTAAGTCGGATCTTAGTGCAATTTATTCACATTTTATAATAGTTCATTTTAATTCCACTAGAAATGCACCCACAAAATTCTAAACAGTATCTCATCATATTAGTATCAAGTAAGATGAATCTTCTACAATAAGAGCCAAATGCAAATTCTCAAATCTGAAGGGATTCCAAAACATTTTATGTTGTCTTTTTAAGACTTAATAAATTTTCTCCCCTTTAGGGATTTTCTAATGATTTAGTGAAATACTCCTTGAAAAAATATTTGGCAAAAGATAGATCTGTGAAAATATGGCAAAAGATAGATCTGTGAAAGAATATTTCTATGTGTTTGTGAAGAGAATTTGTAGAGAAACCTTTTCCCTATAAGACATGACCGCAGTAACGAATCATTCGACAGCAATCACTGCAGCCCCGAGGATGCCCTGCCTGACATCACCTCACACCTGCTCTCTGCAGGTTTTCACTCATGGTCTCCAAACCCCTCTCTGTTGCCAGTGGTAATAGTTAGCATTCCAAGTCACCTTCCAGATCTTTGGAACACTTCTTTCTTTCTTTTTTTTTTAAATTTTTTTTTAACTTCTATTTATTTATTTAGTTATTTATTTATTTATTTATTTATCTATTTATTTATTTATTTATTTATTTTAACATTTTATTTTTTTTATTTTTCCCCCTCCCCTCTTCTCCTTCCCCTCTGGTAACCACTAGTCCATTGTCCATGCCATGTCCATGAGTCTCTGTTTGTTTGTCTTGTTCATTTGTTGCTTTTAGGTTTATATCCCACATATAAGTGATATCATGTGATTTTCAACTTTTTCTGTCTGGCTTATTTCACTTAGCATGATTATCTCAAGGTCCATCCATGTTGTCACAAATGGGAGTATTTCATCTCCTCTTATGGCTGAGTAATATTCCATTGTATATATGTGCCACAGCTTTTTTAGCCAGTCATCTATCGTAGGACACTTTGGTTGCTTCCATGTCCTGGCCACTGTGAATAATGCTGCTACGAACATCGGTGTGCAAATATCTTTTCGGATATGGGTTTTCAAGTCTTTTGGGGTAAATACCCAGTAGAAGGATTGCTGGATCTTATGGTAGATCAATTCTTAGTTTTTTGAGGAACCTCCATACTGTTTTCCATAGTGGCTGTACCAATTTGCAGTCCCATCAGCAGCGTATGAGGGTTTCTATTTCTCCACATCCTCTCCAACATTTGTTATTACTTGTCCTATTGATTATAGGCATTTTAACAGGTGTGAGTTGGTATCTCATTGTAGTTTTGATTTGCATTTCCCCAATAGCTAGCGATGTGAAGAATCTTTTCATATATTTGTTGGCCATTTGTATGTCCTCTAGGGAGAAGTGTCTGTTCAGGTCTTCTGCTCATTTTTTGATTGGATCATTTTGGTTTTTGTGTTACTGAGTCGTATGAGTTCTTTGTATATTTTGGATATTAGGCGTTGCTTGGAACACTTATTTCTGTACAAAGACCAGACTGAGGCAAAACTACAAATTAGGAAATTTGGTCTCTGGGGCCCTGCCTCTCCTTTTCCTCCCTTTTAGACCCGTTTGCTTTTTCAGTCAAATCTACCCCATGGTCGTGTTTTATTTGACTCAGACAGGATCTGTTGTTTAAAAAGTCGGAGGTATTGCCAACATTGCAAATTCAGATTTCATGTTAAAATCCAAGCCTCCAGCATCTCTTGATGTTGGAAATCCAGGCTTGCATTTTCTCCTGACAACTGGCTGGAGATTAGCAGCTGTCTCTCCGCACAGCATATGTCTCCAGTTTACCACAAAATCTCCCATATTTACTACACAGGTCCTTGAGGTCTTGACTCCGATAGGCTTTTGAGTTTGCTACCCACATGGTTGATAGTAGCCAGTACACGCCACTTTGGTAAAAATAGTTGTTAAAAATAACAGCCACCGCTCCAGAGCCCTCTGAATGCCATCCTGATTGCCCAGCCCTCCCACCCAGGACCCTCTAAGGCTTCCCCATAATCCAGGCAATTAAAGCATAAATGCTTGGCACAGCAGGGTGCCTCCAAGACTCTATTCTAGCTATGAGCTATGCCACACTTCTCTCCTGATGGCGGGGCTCCTGTCACTACTTTTAACACCATCCCGACAATCCCTGTACTAAAACATTTCTTTATTGATTCTAAAAATGCTAGATTCATCTTTTTTTTTTTTAAGTGCCATTTAAAATAGGTACTTTTTAACCCATGGCAATGCCTACCAATCTTGAAGCTTTGGTCATGAGGCAGTACTATTTTAAGAAAGAGAAACTAGTACACTCATCAAATGACATCCAGCTGGTGACAACCAGACTAGCTCATTGCTATTGCATTCATTTATATCCATATGTAAAGCAACGTGCATCCAAATATAGCAAAATTTTTTAACTAGGCATTCTTCTTTAAATTAAATGATGAAATTGTAAACTTGGGATAGAATGGATAATTCACTTGCATTCAGGGCTTTCTAATGTACAAAATGCCTTCATTCATTTATTCTTTTCACCAATGTCTGCCAGATTCGTCATTTGATTCTCATAATTCAGGATGTCAGGGCACAAGTTATCATTCCTGCTTCACATACAAGGAAACAAAGGCTCAGGAAGGTAAACTATTTACTTAAAATCACATAGTCACTGGCAGAACTGGGACTTGAATCAAATTCTCCTGGCTCCTCGTTCCTGGGGTGCCCGAGGTTATTTAGCATTTATTTTAATGCCTTTCACTTCATGAAAATTGTCCTGATTTGGTCATTGACAAAGCTCAAGCTGCTTTTTTGCTGGGCTATATATTGTTAACTCAGATGATGAAAAGATACAGTTGTACTTTTTCTGCATCAGAGCCTCTACACTTTTGCCTGTAAAGCTTTATTTCCTATTATGGAAAAGATTATACTGAACTACATTTTTTTTTCCTTTGAGAGAAGCAAAGTAAATTTTTTAAATGCCTGTAGCACTCACCTTTAGCTCTATGCATTCTGTACATTTCATGTGCTCATTTCAGAATAGCTTATGTTAACCTCTAGGTTACATATTTTTTAAGTTACTTGCTATATTTTGTTTAACTTTTGGTTCTAATTTTATCCTGAGTGTACCACATTTAGATCAGAATATTTAACTGTTTATAATAATAGTATGTCTTTATCTTGCTGACATTTCCCTCAAACGATCTATGCGCTTTTATAGAAGACATCTCATAAAAATTTTCGGTTGTAATATAAGTTCTCTTACTCAAAGTATGCTTTACCTTAAATTTTTAGCTAGTTATGTCATTGCAGTCTTTTTCTAAGTAATTAAAACAATACAAAAATTTACCGAAGTCCAAAAATTATATTGCTAAAATTTCCCTATGTAATTTTAAAGACTTTTGATAAGGTATTTGAAAAGTTTCCAATTTTACTATCTAGATGTTGATTTAGAATCCTTGAAAATACATGCAGTTTTTTCACCTGAAAAACTATGTTAAACAAAATCAGAATCTAAATGGGATTTTTAAGTCCAGCTGTTGGCATCCTTTTACAATTAAAGTACTAACTTCATTCATAAGTGTCAGTGAAAATTACTTGATGCTAGTTTATGTAATATTTTTATGTTGAACACCACCACATTAAAACAATACTTAAAATAATAATAAACACTGACTCAGTCAATGCTGAATTTTTATACCATTTTAAGAGCATAACTAAAAGAAAAAAAATAAGAGAAATGAAAATAGAACTACTTACTTACCAGTCATACCACCATATAATAAAAAACAAATTAATGATTTTATACCTACATCTTTACACCCTTGGATAACAAAGCTCTAAATCTAACAGCATAAGGACGCTAGAAACCTCTATTTATTGAGGGAAGGGAAGGAGCATTCAGTAGGCCAAGTGTGAGGGAATTCAAGATAAAACCAGTGACTAGTATAGACACAAGCCCATTGCCACATTTCATTTGCCAAAATATGAGTTCCTTAATCATAAAGAAGGTTGTATTGGATAACTTGACAGTAATTAAGATAGAAAGTCTGTGGATGGTGGTGCTTATAGAAGAACTGTGGGGAAGGAAGGCAAACCTACATACAGAGTAAGAGTCAATTCTAGTGATAATAAAGCACTGCCCCCTCCATGGTGGAAGTTATCTACTTCCCCATGGGTACTTCGCTGGTCCCTCTGGGGAAAAGTACTTTTCTTATTCTGAAAGCACAGTATAAACCTCACTGTCTCCCCAAAGTTCTATCAATAGCTTTCTCTCTCAGTCTACGACCATGCCACCCTGAACATGCCCAATCTTGTCTGATTTTGGAAGCTAAACAGGGTCGAGCCTGGTTAGTACTTGGATGGGAGACCACTTTGGAATACCAGGTGCTGTATGTGTTTAATGTCAAAAAAATTAAATAAATAAAATAAAATAAATATATAAAAATAAAATAAAATAACACCTATTTCATAAAAAAAAAAATAGCTTCCTCTCTCTTAGGATGGTCTTAATTTCATCTTAATAGGATAACCAGTTTGAATATCTAAATCAGCAGTGATCAGACCACCCTGATGAGGGGATGCCATGTCAGTGGAATCACAGAACTTCCATTGCTACCACTTTGTCCATGAGCCCAGTGAGCCAGTTCTGGAGTTGGTGCAGAGAGGCTGACTGATATTGAGTCATCCTGTTCATTAATCATTGAGAGCCTCTTCTATAATAGAAGATCCTCACATTCTTCACTTTTCAAAGGAGCCTACCCAGTCTTTTCCCAGATCTACATTTCATGATTCCCCAACATTCTTCCTGAACTTCTGGCCAAGCCCTTAGCCACTACTTATTAATTTCTCTAGATTCCTATCTCTGGCCCTTTTGCCTTCCAAGCAAAGTAAATCATCAGATGCACTGCTTGTAATTTGTTTCTACTGGAAGGATTTTCCTTCCCCAGTGTCCTTCTGTGCCACCTCTAAGGGGGACTATAATGCAATAGTCCAATTCTAGCTAGTGCCAGCATGTTGTACAAAACCACATATAAACCACACTTGAATTTCAGCCTACTCAGTCAGCTGATCAAGGGAGCTCCACATGAGACATGTGTGAGTTGTGGGTAAGAGATCAGAGCCCCGGAAGTAGACACCAAGATAATCAGAGGCACAATGCACACATGCCTTCAGTAACTTCTCGAGTCCTGTCTCCTGTATACCACTGTCACTTGATAATGGAGGGCTTTAAGAAACCTAATTTATGATGTTTTGGATCAAAAGGACAATTCAGGTCAAATGTTCATTGAGTGCATCTTAGCCAGGTCTTCAGTTTCTGGCTAAGAAACTGTAGCAAGTTGGCAACAGGAGGGGGAAAGAATTTGTTTCCAAAACCTCAGGAGTCTTCTTTTGAAAGTGGCCAGGGACTGCATACAACATCTCCAGTTGCCACAAATGTTTTGGGTGTCATTGGCTCTGCCAAGTCACAAGGCCCAAGTAGCAGAGTATCTGTATTTCAACTTGGACCAGCTGTGGAGCCTTCTGTTGCTTGGGGCCCCACTCAAAACTGACAGCTTCATGGTCAACCCAACACATTCAAATGTAGTTTACGTTGCCAACAGAAGCTTCTGCTTTCAGCGAAAAAAATAAAAATGGTACTTCAGGTATGAGTTATTCACTTCATTGGTAAATATATATACATGTGTACATATATGTATATAAATGCTGTTTCTAATCAAATAAGTATAAAGCAATATTTATATAATATTTAATAGTTTCTTCTAACTAGGCCAACAAAATTTATTTTAGTCTAGTTAAAGGCAAAATCCCACAATATGCTGTTATTTTTTAAAAATCTTACTACATCGGCAACACGTTGCTGAATACTTCGACTATTTCATTTATCATTTCTCCTGCTTCTATCATTAGGCATTTTTTGAAGAATGTACTATTGCATAGAACTAGAAAATGATGAATAAGACTTCAATTTGGAGAACTTTAAGAAATAGATCAGCATGCAAACTATCGTTGCCTCATCTGTTCTCAATCGTGCATGTCTAAGTTATGATATATGCATCATTTTATCTGGATTTATGTCCCTCATTACTGAAAAAAATTAAAAGGTGAAGAAAATTAAAACTATTTAGAAAGATTGTGTATGTTAACAAATATTCTGAAAAAAGAATTTTCTATTGATTATTGAAATCACAGATTAATGCATTTATCCTTTAAGATGGAAGTGCTTTATCTTTTGTTAACGAAAAGGAAATAAACACCTGATTTCTACACAAATCTTGAGTTGACAATATACAAATTAAAGATGACTTTAAAAGAGGGAAAGGCCACAATCCTGTTACAACTAATCATTTTTAAATATTGATCTCTTGATCTCTGCCCATATGCATACATATTTTCTACATTATGCATTAATTCATTCAAAAAGCATTTCCTGAGTCTCCTATATGCTAACATTGTTATAAACAAAGCAATTTTATATTTACTTTTTTTGTGGTTGTTTTGAGGATTAAATGAAATGATGCATGTAAAATACTTAAGACAATGCCTAGCATAAAGTAAACATCACTGGTGTTATTTTTATTTCTACTACCCAGCCTGTGAAAGTTCTTTTTTATTCTTCACAGTTCATCTCATATGTTCTCTTCTTCATTAAACTTTTCCTGATATTTCCAACTGGATACTCTCTTTCCCTCCACTGATCTTCCAAAGCGTAATGTTTTTACTATTCTTACAGCACTTAGTACTTTATGCTTTGTTTTCGAAATATATGCGCATTTCTCTGATCCGCATTGTCAGATTACACACTCCTTGCCAATATCCTGCTAACCTCTACTGTGGTGCCTAGCAGAGTCTTGCACATTAAGTAGATGCTCAATGAATATTTACTAAGTTGAAAAAAAGTTGTGGATTGTGACTACATTCTATTGATGGAAAAATAATGATATAGACACATGATGAGTTTTCAATTAAAATGATTTCAACTTTCAATTGATTTTAGTTTTCAATTAAAAGTGATCCATTCCTTTGCATATACTTGTATCTAAATTAGACTGTTTTCTTATACCAAGCCCTACCTTGTTCTTGGATGGTTTCGCTATTTTTCTTTTTTAATGCTTTTGACCATTTGCAACTTTTTATTCAGGATAAGTTTATGTTTCTCTTGGAAACCTATGAGTTTGTCATCTGGCTCAGTTACAGCCATTTTAGTTCCCCAATAAAATAAATGTTTCCATTTGTTTGTTTTTCCAAACAAATAAATGTTTCCAAAAATCTTTTTCTAATAATCTGACTTACCAAGTATCACTTACATCTTTGCTAAATTTAGTTATATATATTTTTTTTTTTTTGCTTAAAGCATCAGAATTATTTTCTTTTTATTGTAGATTACTCCCCTATATTTACAACTATTTGCAATATCTATAATGGTATTAATTAAACTCATGAAATAGTTTTCATATACTCTTTCTATATCTATATGAAAGACCTAAAATGAAAAATGACTTACAGCTTTTGAAGCATGACGTGAATCCCAAACCTTTGCTTCAAATCAACATGTTCACCATAAGTATCATCATAAAATAATTTAAGAGCATGAAGCAATCTGATTGGCCTCGAGCCATCAGTTTAGAAACTTATCAACATAATTCCATCCTTATCTCTAAATCAATGACCATGAATAATGAGTTTAAAATGAAACTCCGATTGCATTAGTCATGGTTATCCTTGATTAATGAATAAATACAAAAATTATTGCACCAGAGAGATACACATTAAAATGATCAGTCATGTAATTATGTTGTACACTAATTCAGTGCCCTTATATAGTCAATGTATAATACATAGACAAGTCACTATACAAAATTTAATTCAGATTTTTATAAGGATCCACAAAACTCTGTGTATGTTATTACAGGAAAGCTAATAAAAATGTGTGCCTTTCTGAAAACTTGGAACTCACCTAACTTCCAAATTAAAATAAAATTTTTTTTAAGTAACATTATTATTTCTCTAAATATAATTATTATATTTCTAAAAATGCTAAACATCTTTTTATAATTTATCTTATGATTACTGAGACTTCATAAACTTTGTTTTATCAAATGCCCCCATTATAGTTAAGAGTATAGCACCAAAAATAAAGCCACTAATCTTGCATGTTTGCATGGCAACTTCTAATTCTTGACCATTTCACCTGCATTATCTTATCTGAAATCAATTTTTGCTTAATGTGTCAGCCCTTATTAATATACAAATAACCTTGTTCTACAGTGTCATGTGGGTCCTAAAGTCCTGTGTAAATTCTCCCAGTCAGAAGAAAACTCTTGGTCCCACTTTTTCTAATCCCGTCAATTACTAAGGTCTTGTCCTCACCCCTAAAACCTCCCTTCTGCTGGGAGATGCTGGTGCTAGGACCCTGAGGATTCCATTTCTGCTTTGCCACAGGCTTTCTTAAGGCTCTGCCAATAGGGGGCGAAAGACAGAGAAGAGGGAAGGGTTGAGGAGAGAGGGGAGGGAGGGAGGGGAGGAGGACAGGAGGAGGGGGGGACGGGATGGGACGGGAGGGAAAGGCAGAAGCCAAATAGACATGTCCTTGTTTGTATCCCATCTCCCTTTTGTGCCTCAGTAACGACCCTTTACTCTGCCACCCGATTCCAGTCTGTAGCCCTTTTCCAGCCCTCCCAGAACCAGCCTCATTGCGCACTGAGAGGTGCAGCCCGGCCAGGCAGTGCTACTCCTCGGAACAGTCTCCGCCCTACAGCACCCCTTCTCCAAGACGTCATGTTGATTTCATGTTGATTTTTCAATTCTGTCAACTATTTACATAGCTCCAAAGTCGTCTGCACCCATTTCCCTTCCTTCATTCACTCTGTAGGTAACCACCATAACTGACTTTTGGTTCATTTTGTCATTATTTCTTTTGAAAATATAAGAAAATGGTATGTAGTCTTATCACTCCTTCACCCTTTCTTAAACAGAGGATAGGTAACGCCACATGCTATTCTGCACCTTATTTTTTTAATTAAAAATAAATTCTGAATATCATTTCAAATAAACAGTAGAGATCTGCAATAGAGATAGTTTAACCTCTTCATTTCCAATTCTTATGCCTCCAGTTTCTCTTATCAGATGACATTGGCTGATACTTACAATTTAAATAGTAGTAGAGATACTCGCTGTCTTTTCTTGGTCTTGACTTTAGTAAGAATGCCTCTAAGCATGTTCCTCGTTAGGTAAGATGGTCGCTTTGGTCTAAGGATTAAAAATATTATCATATTAGAATATCAGTTTCTAATTTATTATTTTTTAACATGAATGCATGTTGAACTTTTCAAATATCATTTAAGCATCTATGTAGATGATCATATGATTTTGATCCTTAGTTCTAATGCTATAATGAATTCTATTAATGGATTTCTAGATAGCGATCCATTGTTAGGGCTAGTCCATTTTGAGTACTAAACATCTCATATGGCAGAAACATCTGATCAGGCAATGGTAGGATAGAAAACTGGCAAATTAGTCATGGGTCATATTTATTAAATGACATTATATTATGTATGTAAAGAATTTGGACTTCATCCTAAAAGCAATGAGAAACCATTCGAGTATCTTTTAATTCACAGTTCTGAATTTTAGAACGCTCTCTCTAGTAGCAAAGAAAGTCAAATTAGAAGCATTAGCTGTTTTAATGAGCCAGGTGAGATAGGATAAGGACTGAACTAAATAAGGTGGAATTCAGAGATATCGAGGAAATGTAATTGTCATGACTGGTTGAGTGAAGAGGATGAACAGAAAGGAGGACTCTAAGATAACTTCCAGGTTTCTAGTTTGGACTTAGATAGATGGTAGGGCATTCACTATGATAAGGAATACAGGAAGGTGAGTTGCTTTGGCATAAAAAGATGACACATTTGTGTTGAGTTTTAGATACTTATGGAATTTCCAAATATCCTCAATTTTGAAATGATCGGTGTAGAGATGGTTGAATATATAGGAATGGATGAAAGATTGAAAAGAGTGTGCATAGTGGGACAAGAAGAGATTAAGGACTAAAAGTCACCTTACCTGCTGCAGACAGTCGTAGGGAAGAAAAAATGGTATTTTATGTGTGAAAAATACTCCATATGTTGCTTATTATATTCCTCCTAAAATCCTTGGTTTACATGGTTTAAATAAATATGGCTAACAGAAAACAGTTTATTACTCACATTCATATACAAATGTAATGCAAATATCAAATAAAGGTTATGTAATACTTCCAATCCTACTTTCTCTCTTCTGGGAATCATGCTGAAAAGTTCCATAGTGTTCCCCATTTGACAAGTCCTGAGTTTCAGTTTCCACCTGTCAGTGCAAATAATAATATTTTTTACAACTGTTTTTAAACCCTGTTGGAAAAAAATGGCACTCATACTTGATCAATAATAAATGATACATACAGATTCAATTTGGATCTTATCCACCATTATTTTAATATCCAAAAATATTTTTATCAGCATGCAGCATCTCTATTCAGTTTCTTTTCACCAATTAAACCATAAGTCTGAAGTACTACAAAAATGCATTTTATTTACAGAACAGATTTGTAACTTTAGAAATGTCATCGCAATCTTAATGTTTAAGTTGCAAATGTGTATGTAGTGTGTTGGGTACCTCTCAGGGAGACCCATGAAATAAACTTGCGAAGTTTAGTTCCAGAGCTACAGACAATAGGTGGTGCTGCTGGGATGGAATACTGCAAATGTGCGTTCGATTCCACACATGTCATGGAAATGTTTCCTGAATGAAATTACTGGGGTTATTAAATTAAAGGTCGGTTGGCGAACACTATTAAAATCTGATCAGGATGAGCAACTCAGAGAGACAAAAGCTTCAAACTACCTGAAAAGAAAGATATTTCCACCAGTGGGAACTAATTTTTGTAAGCAGATTTTCAAACAGCCAATGCCACGTTGACTTAAAGCCAGAAGCAGCCTGACTCCTCCGTGCCTACATCTGTTGAACAAAACAAAGTTTACTTCTAGATACGTACAAAAGATACTCAGAAATGCCCGTTAACATAACTCTGTATTGTTATGATTTCTCTCCTTTTTATACTGAAATTCAAGTGGAAAAAGATAAGAAATCTGGATTTCTCCCTTGATGGAGCAGATTTGATAGCTCAAGAGACCTGACCTCAGGCAGTATCATCAGATAGAATACAGGCCTTTGGAGTTTGGGTGGTAGAATTTGTAGAGGTTCTACACACCTGCTTTTTGCTGTGGCTAAATGATTTGAAGCATCACGACAGATTGAAATTGGGGGAAAGACATTTTTAAAGGAAGGGATTAGACCTGCATTTCCAATTTTCCTAAGCCATTTCTAACTTTGCAATTGAAATCACACAATTTTCTTTTAAAATATGTGACAATTGTGGTGGACATCTAATATCCATATCTCTCTTTGTGGAGGGGTGCCAGCTGTAAGGTAGAGTTTCCTTGGAACGCTGTACTCCCTTAGCTTGTCATTCAGTTTCTAGAGTCACAGATGTAAATAATTATTTAATTCTCTAGCTGCCCTTGAAAGTCTGGGTCACCTTTATATCCCCAGTCCATATCACAGTGCCTACCACACAGCAGATACTCAATCAATATTTGTTAACGTAATGCATGAACTCTCAGCAGCTACGCGTGCGTCTTGTGGCACACTTTCCAAAGTACCTACACAGTAACTCTTGATTTCCACTACTGTTTATTTGCAATCTGGTTGGTACAATCTTGATAACACATTTACATTCCCTAAATTTTATTCAAAGTTGAGTTAAAGTTTCTTCTAGTGGATTACTACAGATAACAAACTCTGAACCTGTCACTTTACTTTTATACTCTTAATAGAAAAAGAAGCTGAAGTGAAGAAATCCAGAGCCTACCAGTTCTGGGAACTACAGGCATAATGGGAATTATTTGTCTAGTCTATTGTGGAATTAGACCAGTCTTAATTATAGCACAAAGATACTCCCTCACAGATGGACTATTTTAAGTTGGTAAGTTATTAACCAATAAATTTTACTCCATGCTTTGAAGGTTTATTTCATATATTCATAGCATCTTGTATGTGGTATAAGGTAACGACACATCTGGTTTTCTCTACTCACCCAAAAGTATAATGTTGGGACACTAACTTTTCTCTATGAGTTTCATGAGAATGGCATAAGTGACATAGATATATTTTATGGCTGCGAGATAAGTTACAAAATCTCTTATAAAAGCAGTCTCTCTTCCCCGCCCCCACCTCTCTCCCTCCCCCACCCTTTTTTTAGCAATCCGTTTATGTGAAATAATTGGGATAGATTAGTCAAAAATGCTTTCATCTTTGTTTCTTGCCTACGTTGCATTTTAAAATAATTAAAACTCCAGATTGTTTCTGTTTTTCACCTAAGTTTACTGGCACCCAGCAAAGAAGCCTACACTTTGATTTTAATCATGCCCAGACAATATAAGGACCCTGTCTCAGAAGCAACAAGGGCAGCAAGTGGAAACCCTGCTGGGTAATTTCAAAGCAATGTACTTCCTGCTGCTAGGCCTACAGTATGATTTCTGTTCTGCCAAGGGCACCAATAGAAGGCAACTTCCAATTTGCACCTCACACATAAATCCACATTATGCCAATAGGTTTCGAAGGAAACCACAAGCGACCCAACTCAGCCGTCAGAGGTCTGTTAACAGACCTTTAACTATGATCTATTGTGCAGCGGGGCCTGAAAGACGCACGCAGAGTCCCACTTTATAGAGACCGCACTCGCCTGACACTGTTTTTCTTGAGATAATTATAAGTGTTTATTTTGGCTTTTAACAACTTTAATCACATTATTTAGCATGTTGCTGTTTTGTCATCAAGTTAAATGAATACAGAGTTCTCCCAAGAATGTCCCAGACATCCACACGTCGGGTGGTTTCATCGAGAACAAACCCAATATGTGAGATGGAGGTGGTTAATTATGTCCAAGCTTCATGATGCAAAGATGTTGCTTTCCACAAATAAATAAGCAAAGAAATTATACCAAACAACTGAGAACTTCTAAATGAATAAGGTGTGATCTTTCTAATTAAAATAGTATGGCTTTGCTTTGCTTTGAGGTTCTGTTTTCAGTGGTTTAATGTGAAAGGGGTTTACAATGAATCCAACATAATGGCATGCGATGTCTTAGATGACAAATGTTGCTGCAATTACCATGTGGAATACAGAACAGCACTTCTCCGAGTTATCTAGAATTAGGTTTAAAAATAACCTTAGCTGATCACGAAGGGTTCTACAGTCACTGTTAACGTGGAGCAACTGTTGAAACATCATGCTGTGCCAAACTGCATTTGATGGCCCAATAATAGCAGAACTATAATATACTTAAATGAATTCTAAAAGTATCTTCCTCCAATGGAAACTAGTTTTACAAAACCAAAAATAGCAATTCACCTTATTCCTAAATCGTCCCCACTCATTGTGAATGTAGGTCAACTGCGGTATAGGTCTAGATTAACAAATATATTTAATACATAATAAAACTTATATGCCCTTTTTATCTTTAATATTTTTATCAGGTGCTATACATTCTGTTATTAATTATATTAAAGTTTCAGAGTAAGATCTTTTCCTCTATAATTATGTATTTCTGTCATTTAAAGTCATCATTTAAACTGTCTTAAGAAACTATCGATGAATATTTTCTATTTTACTTGGAATTTTTTTTCTGCACAAGGCTATCAAGTGGACATGCAAGATTTTTTAACAGGATAACACTGAAATAAGTTTACAAATAAGGAATACGGTTTTGAAATAACCAATTTAATCAAAGAGGCATTATTTCTTTAAGTCATCACATTTCTTTTTCATGAAGACCTGCAGGCAGCTTGTAATGTGACCATCAGATTCATACTTTATTTGACAAATTAAGGATTCAATTAATTCATAAATAAAAGTTATCTTTGGGTATACTCTCAATCTCAAATTTAGTAAATTCATATCCAACAGATAACGCCCATATTGATAAAAACAAATGTGAAAAAAATTGAATTTCTATTGTAAATCAGTACTTTACATATCCTTAGGAACTAATAGAGATTCCAGAGTTTTGTATATGCAAATACTGTTTAAACATATGTAGGTGATTCTTAAAAGGGGGTTAATGTTTTAAATAGTTGAAAGTTCCAAGTCTAACAGAATAATGGTCAGAACAAGTAATTGCCAAAGTACCTGTGTGTTTCAGATTGGCTTTGCCCCTAGAGATTTAGCAGTTGCCAGGGCCCCTTTATCATTTTAGCAAAAGTTTCGATTTTTTTCTCTGCAAACCCTTTCTTAGGAGGAATCTCCTACAACTCATAGTAAAGAGACCTGGATACTAGTCTCACTTCTGAACTGACAATGAGGTATTATCTTTAATCTGCTTCCCAGTCAGTAGTATTTCTTATTCTTAACTTCTTTCTGAGTTTTGTGCTCTTTCATTAGATTATGCTGATAATCTAATGAAATATGTTTTCTACATGACAATATGTTTTCTACAGTTAAAACTATAGTATAAAAACACAAAGGTAAGGCACAACAAAATAGTTCATATAGAATCTAAAAGCTTCTACTGTAATCCATTTTTGTTGTGATTCATGTCAAATTATCAGTTTTTATTAATATTTCTGACTTGAGAGGACCAGACTGGTCTCTAATTCTTCATCTATAATACTGGATACCGGAATATAATGGACCAATGTCTTCAAAGTTATTTCAAACCTAGAATCTATACCAAACTAAATTATTGTTTAAGTCTATAAACACAATTAATCTTCAGTTTACCATCCCCGACCCACACACACACACTTTCTGAAAACTTCATGAATAAAATATTAGTAATTCAAACCCAGCAGTGAATTATAAGAAAAATGTACAGTAAACAAACAGGCTTATTCTTAGAATCTAAAGATGGTTTAAATTTAGAAATCTATTCACACAATTCACTATATTAACATATGAAAAAAGAAAACCCATAGGACTGTTTTGAAAGCTTCTGGTAAAGCAATTTCTGTAATTCCTTTAATAAAAAGAATAAAGACTCCTAGAAAACTTGTAATAACTTGAAAATTAAATTAAAACCTATGATAAATATCATAATTAAGGATTGCCAAATAAAGTCAATAGCTAAGCAAGGATGCTCATTTTCACTATTATTCAAACTTATTCTGAAATATTCCAGCCAATGCAGTAAATCAAGAAAAGTGAAATGTATATGTTGGAAATAAACAAACAAAACAAAACTGCACTCATTTGCATATTATATTTGTCTGCCTAAAAACTCCAAAACAACTGAAAAATTATTAAAACTAGTAAGAGAGTACAGTAGAGTAGCCAGATATAAATATATAAAAGTCAATAAACAATTACAAATATAATGAAAAAATATGAAATTTGCAGGAGTAACAAAAAGCAATAAAATGAATAGGGATGAGACTAATGAGAAATACTAATGTATACTTGAAGAAAACACTTCTAACTAAATGAAGAAACCAAAAAAGGACTGAATAAATTAAAAGTCATAACATTGTCCTAAATGAAAAGACAGTAAATTATGATAATGACTGTATTCATTTGCTAGGACTGCCATAGCAAAGCACTGCAAACTGGGCAACTTAAACAATGGAAATTTATTTTCTCACAGTTACAGAGGCTGGAAGTCCAAGATCAAGGTGTCACCAGGGTTCGTTTCTTCTGAGACCTCTGCCCTTCATTTGTAGACGTCCGTCTTCTTGTGTTTTCACAGTCTCCTCTCTGAATCTGTCTGTTCCAAATTTCCTTCTTATGACTCCAGGCATATTGGATTAGTGCTCCCAACTTCATTTTAACTTAATTTTCTCTTTAAAGATTCCATCTCCATATAGTCACATTCTGAGGTACTAAGGAGTTAGTTTGGACTTCGACATGTGAATTTGTGGGAGGGCAAAACTCAGCTCACAACAATGGCATTTCTTTCTCAAAATCTAAAATTTCAAAATAACTATCATTGAAAACCCAACAGAATTTTTTATGAAACCTGACAATATGATAAAATTTACTCTTAGGAGTAAATTCATAAGAAAATCATGAAATAGAACAGTATTGAGGGACAACATGCTATACCAAACATTAGAGCATTCTATAAACTATGGAAAGAGTTTGTGGTATAGACATCAACCATGAATCAGAAATGCTGGGGTTTCATCCCAGTTCAGCTGTTTACTAACTCAGTAACTGTGGGCAAGTTACTCAGCTTCTTTGGTCCTCAGTTTCCTACTATGTAAAATGATAACAATAATATCGGTGACCAGTAAGGTAGTTGTGAAAATAAATAGAATGGTGCTAAGCACTTATTAGAGGTTCAATAAATATTACATATTATTGTTTTTGAAGACTGCTGTTATAGAATTAAAACAATATGAAAAAATAGATAAATATAACAATGGAACAGAATAGAAACTCCCAGAGGAGAGTGATTCTTACATTTAGTCTATGAAAATCTTGGCATTAAAATCTGTGAGTATTATATCCCACATATAAGTGAAATCATATAGTTCTCAATTTTTTCTGTCTGACTTATTTTGCTTAGCACAATAATCTCAAGATCCATCCATGTTGTCACAAATGATGACAGAAGAAAATTTAACTTTGGGTAGTGAACAAACAACACAATATATAAATGATGTATTATTGAATTGTACACTTGAAACCTGTATGATTTTATTAATCAATGTCTCCCCAATAAATTTAATTTTAAAAATCCGTGAGTAAAAGTTTAATTATTAAACTAGGTGAAAAGTAAACCACTTCTTTAAGAAAATGTTTGCAACATATTTAGCAGATACAGAATTAAAATCCATTATATATGGAAAAGTTAAACTATCAAAGAAAAAATGTGCAAAATTAAAACTGAGAAAGTACTCAAGACTAATAACCATGCGAAATGATGTTCAACGTCATAAGTAATAAAATAAATGGGATTAAAACAATAAGATATCTTTTACCCACTCAATTTGTAAAAATAAAAATAAAAAAAAACTTGAAAAATTTATAATATCCAGGGTCCATAAGGTTTGGAAAATGGGAACTTAATATATTGTTAATACAGACTTTTTAAAAAAATTTCTTTTTATTAGTTTCAAGTATGCAATGCATTGGTTAGAGATTTATATAGTTTATAAAAGAATCCCCCTAATTGCTCCTTCTCTCCTCTGGTTTTCCACCTAGCCAATTACAGACATTTAAAGAACAATGTGGAAATATCTATCAAAACTATTACGTACAAGTTACTTGACTCAACAATTTTACATATAGGAATCACTCTTACAGAAATTGTAAGAGAGATGGTTGTGCAGAATCTTTATTCTTTGTAGTACTAAAAAGTTGGAAACGACCTAAATATCCAGCAATAGGAAAATGCTGAAAGAAATTCTGAAATATTCATTCTATGGAATGTTAAATAGAATTAGGTAAACAAATAAATAAACATGACAATCAATTATTATTTAGTCTATCAGTTATTACTAAGTATTCGTGGTTTTTGAAATTCTTATATCTAAACATGTATAAATGCTTAGAAAAAAGTGGAGATACTTACACGAATAATAACTATCTCCAAACAGGAAAAAAGACTGGAAAATTAGAATGCTTTTAGAGAGGCTTATTTTTATATATCTGAACCATTTATAATTTGTAAAAGTAATTAGGTATCACATTTATATTTTAATAATTAAAATATAAAGTCATTTATATTTTAATAATTGAAAGATAACACACCAATCATTAGTTTTAGGACTGAGACCATAAGCTGGAGGGTTCTTTGGAAGAGATGAGTTATAAGCTAGAATAGTGTCTCTCTAATTTTAATTGCTGTGGGAAGAGTGATGACATTGACAGAGAAAGGACATGTGGAAAGACAGCTGTTAGTAGTACTAGATGAAGGTAAATAAGGAGAGCTTACTTTTCTCTGATTTTATGTTTCCACATAGAAAGACATCCATTCAAGTAATACTGCTGGCCTCTTTGCCCCAAAAGAGAAAGAGTGATTTAACTGATTGATGGGTCTGGAACAAAAAGCATGCAAGCCTGGGTCAGTTCTTCCCCTCTTCCTCCTTGGGATCTGAACATATGGATGTGTTCTGCTCTATTCTTGGCCATACCATAAACTTTGTGGTCAAGATTCTGTCCCTAAACAGGAAGGTGGCCTGTGATTGTCCAGAACTTCCTTGACTGGGAAAGTATTATGTCAATTCTTGGGTTCTATTAGGAAACCCACCATTGTCACATACCCAAGCCAAGTTTTCCAACCCAGCCTTTGTAAGTAGTAAAGCTATCACTTTGATCTTCAAGTCCCTGATTCTCGGCTCCATCTCTCAATTAATTCCAAACCTTAGAAGGGTGGAGTAGTTTAATTTAATATTAGTTTCTAACTGCAGATGCTTCCAGAGAGTCACTACATAATTCATACCAGAGTTTCATCCATTTATTTATTTGTTCAATCGCCAACACTGAGCCAGGATCTGGAGATAACAAAGATATAGAGAATAGGGAACCTATACTTCATGAGTCCATAGTGCATTTGAGAGACAGACATAAAACAAATACAGCTTTCTTTCAGGCAGTTGGAAGGTCAGGAATGGGTACCTAGAAGAGGTGATATAAGCTGAGTTTTGAAGGCTGCAAAGAAGTTCACTAGGTCAGTGATGGAAGCTGGTGAAGATATGGCACATCAGGCAGAGGGAACAACATATATAAAGGCAGGAAATCTTGGGAGAGCTTGGTGCATTCTGGGAGCTCTATGAAGTTTGGCGTAGTGAGGTGCAGGGTGCGCATTGGGATAATGATTGCAGAAACTGAAAAAAGAATAATCAAACCTCTATCATACCATACTGTGTATACTACATCTTGAATATGATGGAGAGATCATTGAGGAAAGTTTAACGCCCAAGTAAAATGACAAGTTTTGCTTTTTATACAGATCGCTCTGATGGCATGTGAAAAGTAATGTTTCTCCATTTTTTTAAAGTTTAGACCTCTAACCCATTTCAATATAAATTCCTACTACGACGTGGCAAGGCCAAGAGACACATTGAAAATTAGCTACTGCCTTCTGAAGAATTTGGGCTGCAATTAGATACAATGCTGATATCACACTTTGTTCTGCCAGCCTCTCAAAAGAACTATTAATCAAGACTGGTTTTTCTACTTTTCATTTTATTAATTTTTACAAGAGCCCAAAAGACAGGTTGTACTGATTATTTTTTCCATTTTACACATGAAGAAAAATGGCCATAAAAGAATTAATGAGATTAAACCAAATACAAGTCAAGGACAGAGACTAAATTTGGGTAACTCTTAAATCTGAATAAGACTGTACAATGTTGGGTGATTTTCTTCCATATTAGAAATTCTTCCTATTAGAATATTCATTCTCATGTAACCATAAAACATAATTATGTTTTGAAATATAAAATTTAACTATTTGCCCCTAAGTCTGAATTTAAATTCAAAGTTGGATGAAGTAACTAGTGTAAAACAGGTTTTTGCGGAGAAATTAAACTAATAAAGCAGGTTTTTGCAGAGAAATTAAATTAACATTTACTGAATATTTTAATCCTTTTCTAAAATTTTCCTAAGCTTCTCTTCTTTGATGTAAATAGTTTGTTTTCTGGTAATCTCTAAGGAATTCATACTCTTTTTGTAAATGTCCTAGAATACTGGATGCCAGGCTAAATAAAACAGTCCAACGTTTTGGTAAACTTTCTGTATCGTGTCATGACTCCCACATATTGAAAGAGTCACACCGTGCCAAACAGTTTGAAAGTCAAGAGATTCATGGAGAACAGCTTTGGAGAAACGGTAGTCTCATGATTTAACCCTTTCCCAGTCCTCGTATCCCTGTGCACTACTGCTGTGTATATAAAAGCTCTCTCAAAAAGAAATAACACTGAGACATATTTCAGTTCTTTGCTCCAATCTCATGGTTGTGGTGAATGACTTTACTGCTTGCGGTTGGCTGTCATGCTTCATATATGGAAATATGTAGTGGCATTATATATACATTTTCGTGATCTTTTTAAAAATCTTATTTGCTAATTTTATTTCACTCAATGAAGGGGAGGGTGGGGACTCCTTTTTTATATCTGCTTATAAAGTATTTTGAAGAAATATTTATATCCCCTCCCAGAAATTAGACAGGTTAGTATATTGTGGATAGTTCTTCAACTGTCTTCATATTTGTAATGTCCTATGAGTTTGAATTGTATTACAGTTTTGGCACTTGACCACAAATTTCAGTTCAAAAATTCAACTAGTGTATTTACGGTACGTAATAAATATCTAAATGTCTAAATAGTAATATACTGAAACCAACGATTAAATTAGACAAAAAGAAATTGTTATAGATTTCTTCAGGGAAAATATTCATCATAGTGTTCATGTCACTATAAATGATGCACTTCTCATGTCTACGAATGGCTATGGAATATTTCATTTCCCCTCCCCAGAGGATAAGCAGTTATCGTTCAGTAAAATGTAAACAAAATTCACAAAATACCCTGATGCTTTTGTTTCCCTTTTATCCACTCCTAATGCCAAGGAATTATAAAAGGATGGAATCCTAACCACACACCATGTGTGCTCACTGCATGTGAAGAGTGATGACTGGGTGACTAAAGCTTTGATTCTACTAATGTCAGAGCTGAAGGAACCATCCAGGAAGGCGACAATCTGTGAGATGAAACAAAAGCTGGTATGAGCTGTTTCCCCAAAATTCCTAATAACTCTTTATGATTTATTCTAATGTGTTTAGCTCACTCGAGTTTGTTTTGTGTTTCCATCTTTGAGCCACTCCACACTTATTAGTTTTGGCTTGAAGCACTGAAATACCATTATAAAGCAAATTCTGTAGCCCATGCCAGCCAAAAGTCTAGACCTAGAAGTTACAGATAAGGGTAATTCAAGCATTCATTCAAAAGTTTACAAGATTGTAAGCTGCTTGAAAATTAACACCATATTTTGCTATAAAACTATACATAAAAAGTGTTAAGTACCTCCTACAAGTGCCATGGACTTCAGTCAAATAGATGGTAACTAATAATTTGACTATCATTAAATGACTGAAGGCAACATACCTTTTTATAAATGTTACTGTCATTTCTTGGCAATCATCTCATTTATCATCAAAGCACTACCTGGGATGGCATACTTAAAAGCTTTTACAAGCAGTTTTCTTTACTAAATTAATTGTTGGATTCATACATGACCATATGGCCACCAGCCATGTTCTATTGAAGTGGTTTGCCTGTAAAATAAGGGAGGAAAAAAAAACATATTTCTATTCCCAGGAGGAAAAAGGAAAAAAATCTTTTAAGGCACAAAACAAAATTTTAAAAGCCCAGAGAGATCTATTTTGTGGGCACGTGGGCTGTTCCAGTACAAGCCCACATCAGGTGGGAGGGAGGCTCCAAAGCTTTGGCCCTGTCGTAGCTTCTTCCTCTTCACTTATGGCAGATGGTACCAATCACAGTGACAGTATCCCTTGACATCTCATAGCTACAAATATAATGCATCAGTGAAGTTCCTTTCTAAATTAAGCGAGAGATCAATAGAATCCTAAATGTAATTAGAATATTTATTTGAAGAAAAATGATAACCCAGAGCCGACATGGAGTCTTTTGAATATTTGAAAGGGAAAGCACCCAAATCAGAGCGCTCTGAGTTGCCTTGGGCATGGCCCCTACCACATCCACAGGGCTCCAGAGAGAAGCACAAGGACAAAGTCAGCCTCAAATGGAGATTAGGGAACATGACCTAAGGTTCTTCAGAAAGAAGGAAGCCCCAGAGATGCACACAGATGCAGAAAGCACCCACAGCCTCCACCTGTAACCTTACCCTCTCGACATCACAGATTGTGTTTTTCATCCCTGGGGCCTCAACAGCACAGTCCCTGACGTATGCTAAATGAATAGAAGTCCAGTGAATGAATGAACGAATGCGTGAATAACATCAATAAATTGATCACTGACTGGAATGAGTAGAAAACAACAACAAAAAAGCCAACATCTGATTAAAATGCTCAGATCTATTAAAAATCAAAGCTTTAATCTGTTGGTAATAGTCTCTTATTAGAATAACATATTTATGGGAAACTAAATACCTATAAAACATCAGTATGCCTGGATCCGATGCATTTTTCATATGACTGATACTTTTTTTCCTTCTTATTACTCGAGGGTCATGGAAGAGCAAAACACTTCTAAATGTGTTGTATTTGCGGTTAGGGCCGACACGATAACATAGCTCAGCTATGCTTAACTACATCCACTTTCCTGTTGATTGCCTTCCTACCGTTTTATAAAGAAAACGGAAATTATGAGCATGTGACTATAGATTATTTTTTTAAAATCCCAAAATTCTTTGCCACTTTTATCAGCATAACTTGACAAACAAATACACCCAACCCCAGAAGTAGTTAAGTGAGCCAAATGTTTATAACTTGGTTTAATGGCTATTCGTACATAACATTATTTTAATGATTTTGTTTTTCCCCTAAAGTAGAGCACAGTGTAGGAGAACCACGCCAAAAGGGCATACTGACCCCTTCTAATCTCTAACGGATCTGTTACTACCCTAATAAGGCTCTGGTGCTGGACATTTGGTGATGGCATGGTATAATTTTAGTACTGACCATTTGAATGTTCATGGTACAGGGGCAGGAGAGAATGGATAATTACAACTTAATAATACAAAAATGAAAGGCAGGCAAAATGACTCAGCACAGTCAAAAGCCCATCAACTTTCATTCAGTTGGGATACTGAGGTCTTTATATCATAAATGCTTACGCAAATAGTCATCACTCTGTGCTCAGAATTCCTCTCAGGGAAAGGAAAATAAAATATACAGAAAATTGAGAGAAAACCATAACATTTAATTTTCCTTCATAATCTATCCAACCCAGCACCAATACTTATTAACGAGACAGTATACATTTTTTTTTGTCAATGGAATAAGGACAATATCTATAAGAGCATAGGTTATGATAGTGACATATGACAATATGTAATCCCAGATAAAGTACATTAACTATACAAGTATTATTGAATGTCTACCAGGTCTTATGTTATATTTACATTATTTTTGTCATATACTTTCCAAAGTAATTAAGAATTCTAGAATCCTTCGTATAATAACATAAGTTATCAAAAATAAGGCACTATAATTTTATCCACAAGGGTAAACATTATTTTACAGTCTAGTACGAGAGATACACAAGGAAGAAATTATAATTTATGATGATAAAATGCAATGAGATCCTTTTCGGGAACATTAATCCATGGAGGTGAAGATAGGCAGCAGAGGAAGATGTGAGAAGTCCCGCTAGAGAAATAAGCTAAAGCTAAAATAGTTCTAAAGAATTAATAGGAATGATCTGATAAAATGTGGAGGGTGGAGGACATAGGTGCCAGGAGAAAGGGGTTAGGGAAAATATTCTAGACAAAAGGAATAGCATCTATAAATACCTGGAAGAAAGAGAAAGCATGAAACTGGAGGGAAACAGGAAGCTCATATGGGTGGAACGTAAAGTTAAGAGCCAAATGTGAGGAGAGAGAAAGGTCCGTGAGATAAATGGGTTCCCAGTCATGAAGGGTCTTATAAGCCATGTTGAAGAAACTGGAATTAACTTCGAGAACACAGCAAAGCTAGAGAAAAGTTATAAACAGGGGTGTGGCAAGACTACATTAGCCTTTTTAAATATCAGCTTGATGGCCTGGTGGAAGTAGATACATAGGAGGGCAAACTGAGAGGGGAGAGGAAGAAAAGTGGAGATAAGTTAGGAAACCATTGTATAATCTACCTAAGAAATGTTGGTAACCCACTCTAGAGCAGGGGCAACAGTAAAAGGTGAATTTGAGCAAGTTTTAGGTGGTGGAATAAGCAGGATGTAGTGATTGATTAGATGTGTGAGTGAGGGAGAGGGAAGATGCCCAGGATTTTGATATATGTGCAGCCAAGTGGATGGTGGCACTCGTCATTGTTTTAGGTTTAGAAAAAGAAAAAGGAAGAGGAGAGATGAGGTCAAGAAGGAAGGAGGGAGAAGGTGGGGCGAAAAGGAGGAGGTAGGAGGAGTTATTTCATTAGCTCGAGAAAGAAATCTTGGATGGGGATATAAATTTAGGATTAATCATTAAGGATCAGGGATTCTTAACTTGAAGTTTACAATGTGTTTCGTAGGGTTTCAGGATCACATGAAATTGTATGGGTTTCATGGGTAAAATGTTGCGAGTATATTGAGACTTGTTTTATAACCCACGATATGCCTAACTTCCTAAATGTTCTATATTCACTTGAAAGGGGTGTGTATTCTGTCATGTTGGATGTAGTTGCCTACAGATGCGAAGTAGGTCAAGTAGCTTGATGGTAATGTATGTCTTCTACATCCTTGTTAATTTCCTCCCTACTTGTTCTCTCAGTTACTGGGCAGTGTAGAACTCTTCCAACTACAATTGTTGGATTTGTCTATTTCTGATTTCAGTTCTGCCAGTTTTTGCTTACAATATCTTAAAGCTCTATTATTAGGTACAGCTATATTAGGTTCCTTTTGTCTCCTAGATGAATTGACTCTTTTATGATTATGAAATGTTCATTTTTATCTCTCGTTATACTCTTTGCCCAGTGTGCCAGTTCGTGTAATACTAATAAAGGCAATCCAATTCTCTCTTAATTAGTATTTCAAGGGTACATCTTTTACTTTCAAATTATTAATCCTTATATCTACAGAGCTTTTCTTCTAGGTAACAGACATTTGGGTCTTGATTTTTTAATATATTTTTACAATTTTAATGAAACAATCAGATAATCTGTATTTAATTTTATTACTGATATAACTGTGTTTGAGTCATCATCTTGCTTTTTCTGTTTTTCCTATCTGTTCCTTGTTGTCTTTTTTCTTCTTTTTCTTTTTGTCGAATATTTTCTAGTGCTCCATTTTATCTCTCTTATTTCTATTTTACCTCTTTTAACTGACATATCTCGTTTGTTTAGTGATTGCTCTGCGGTTTATAATATGCATCTTAACTAATTACAGTCTATCTTCAAATAATATTATACCACTTCAAGTTTAGACTTAAATATGTACAACCTTTCTTGGGTCTCAAGTGAAGAATGCCTTGAGTATTCAACAAGGCCTGTTTCTTCTAGCTAGTTGAAAAGTCTAATTTCTCTGAGCTGTCTGTGAACACTAAAGAATGGTTTTACTTAAATTTCCCAGCATTTGTTCTCTGCCTGACTTCATGGAATTTAGCATTATGAAAGCACAGACTAGTATTTAGCCAAAAACTCAAGACCTGTAAGAAGATCTCTGGAGTTTTGTTCAATTTGGGTTTTCATGTGTTTGTTTTGTTTTTCTCTCTCTCTGCAAAGCTCTCTCAATTCTGACGCACAAATTTCGGTTACCTCAGTCTCCCCAACTATTGGTATCTCTTTCCTCACCTCAGCAAAATCTCTGTGCTCTGTCTTAATCTCCACTCCTCTCACTGAGTTCTAGAAAGTGCCTCCACACAGGTACCCAGGCCAATCATGCAACTCACCATACTTGCTCCCTTCTCTCAGGAATCACAGCTCTGTGTTTCCCGTTATCCAGTGTCTGGAACAACTATTTCATATATTTTGTCCAGTTTCTTGGTTATTTTTAGAGAAGAGCAAGACTGGCTCCAACCACTCTGTTAGCCAGACTGACAGACTTAGGGCATTTGTTTGAGTAATATTTGCTGGAGCTTTAGGGGGCATCTTCTCAGATACTTAATCAGCTGAGAAATAAGAATAAGGCGTTGGTTCACAACTGCCAAAATATCACCTTTACTCCTTATAAAGCTCTTATTAGAGAACGTGGACAAATGAATTCCACAATACTGAATGAACCCCAGAATTAGAAAGACTTCTCCACTCTAGACACGTGCATTGCCTGGGGACCTGCCTCTGTGAGGTCTGTGCAAGAGAGAAGGTTCTCTATGGGAGGCTCACTCCCAAGATGAAGGGGGAAGAGTAAGCACTTGGCTTCTCCTTCCTGCCTCACCAAGAAGAGGTCACTCTAAGTCACCCTATTGCAGAGTGAGTGAGGGGAGCAGAGAGGTGCCCAAAGGATGAGAAAAATACATATCCCCTGCCAACAGCTCATTTCCTTTATAAATTTTGTCTAATTGTCAGTCTTGTCCCCACATACATTTTTCTTACATAGTCCCCTTATGTAAGCAAGCATTTCTCTATTGATTCTTGTAGCTTTTTACCCCCAAATTATATTCCAAGTACATAAGATAAAGTGTTTCTAAAATTAGGGGTTGGGGAGATAATCAATATACTAATTATCTGTATTTGTATTATGGTTTTCACTTAAATTCAACAGCCAGTTAGTATCCTCCCACACATCTCTTTAGGAGACAACTATCTTTATTCAAATACATAAGTCAGCAAACAGAATAGAAGCATCAACACAATGGCTATGATGCCAATCATAGCAAAAAATAAGCTAGAATTACTGTTACTGCAGTTATGCCTTGAGTGCAAGGGTGCCACTGATTCTCAGGAAATAATGATGAATAAAAAGTCTAGATAGCAGTGAGTAAGAGTTTTTTGACATGAATGTGCAGATGTTATTAAACTATGTCACCCAGTATATAACACACTTAACCTATAGGAAAGGTAACATTTATATCAACTGTGAGAAAAGTTCTTTCAAGCATTAGCTTCATTTTTAAATATCTATTATAAGTCTTGGCATTAATTCAAATACCAATAGTGTTTTGATCATGGTATACAGATACATACTTCCCCCTAAATTTTTATAACAAAGTCAGAAAGTGTGAAATGATCTGCTAGCAGAGAAAGCCAAAAAATAAATAAATGAGCTTCCAAGTAAAATAAAGTCTGCAATGGCTAAGAAGCAACATAAATAAAAAACACTGGCTACACGGCCATTTTTTGGAGAGGATAGAAACCAACCGCGGGGGCCAGACAAATTAAGGCACTGAAGGAGCAGCCAAAGCAACCTCCATTAAGCACTAGAATAGTTCCTGCCAAATGAAAGCAAAATGAGACACAACTCAGTCTGACTTATTGCAAGTTTTCGTGCAGAATTATAATTTATGATTTAAAAAAAAAAAAGCCAAACGTGCAGTTTTGTGATATAAATGATACATTAGAGAAAAAGGGGACCTCGAATGAATACTTGAGACCGTTAGAATTCAAGCATTTAAAGGATGAATCAAGCAGGTAATCTTTTATTAACCTCACAAATTTCACTTTTCGCCAAGTTGGAGCCACCTAAGAAATTCCAACTAGCCAGAGCAATCAAGAAGTAAAGTGTCTGTTTGTGGTTCGGTTTGTTGGTTGGTTTCTGGGGACGGGATGGAATTGCAAATCACTGTACCACCACCCACACACACACCCCACCCCGCCAAGATCCATCCTCAAAATAGCCTCAAATGAATAAGGGTCTTTGGTGATTACAAAAGCGTCTATTTTCAGCAGCGCCTGTACTTTTGCCTTTAACTAAATTATCGCGGAGATTTTATTTTTTAGTCCAGATTGAGCTGTCATTTAAACAAACTTCAATACCTGCATTTGAGAGGACTCAGTGGGCCTCCTTTATCTTTCCCATTGAAAATTCCCTAACCTCACTTCAGACCCCCAAGCTACCTTTGAAGGGATATTTATGTGTTTTAAGTCCAATTTGAGCATAGTGCAACCTCAAGAAGATATTTTAAACAATAAAAGACCAGAATATTTCACTCTGACAACAGCCGAAAAATACTCATGTGTGCCCTGAAAGGCTGGACATTAGTAATAAACCTAGTTAGAGGCATGCCAGAAAGCCCACCTCAAAGGGCTCAGGCTTACCAACACACACGCCCTGTTTAAAGAGTTTCTAACTCTTCCTTAGCCTCAGTCACTACAACGTTACGAAGTCATACCAGTGGTGCAGTTCAAATTCTTTTTTTACATTTGAGAAATAAATTCTGAAAGATTAAGGTGACCTGGCAATGCAACTGCTACAAATAGATGTTAAAATTAATTTATACTCTTGTGAAGATATTTTGCTTCTTGTTTAATTGAAAATAGTGCTTTCTAGATGACTTTTACCGAGACAGAGTTTGGCACTACATATTAAAAAATAAAACCCGCTTCAGTATATTTATAAATCCCTCTTCCAGAGGCCTTCTGACAGAAGTTAAAGTTTTTGGTTTACCCTACAACTTTTGGGTGAGTTACACCCTTTTCAATTTCTTTGAGAAATTCCATAAAGAAAGGGGCTTTTGCTCTTTTTTTCCCCCTTGTGTTCTACATTGAAAACTAAATGTAAAAATCAGGTCTCCACAGTCCAAATGAAATGAAGTATGATGGCAATTATCTGGGTCATTCAGGGGAAACCAGCGTGTTAGAGGGGATTTGGGAAAAGGTGTTTTCTTTCTGCTCGAATTTCATATAGGGTTGCCTCGATTACTTTACCACTTGGGCATATTATTTTCTTCTGAGTCACTGTGCAGTTATTCTGAGATCAGAAATATCCTGTCTTGAAACTCATACTTAATGTCCTTTTACATGCATGTCATTTATAAACTTATAAAAAATAATCTTAGCCAGTTAAATACTTTACACAAACACAGATTCATATATTCGCCATAGAAGTTTGAGCCTTCCGGTACAGATCATCGCTCTCATCATTATCCATAATGAATGATACAGCATTTTTCACACTACTTCCTCAAATGGTTTCTATTCATTCATTAAAGGAAAGGACCTTTGGTCCATCTAAATTCCTAGCTAGGAGTTGGGGCTCTCTCTACCACAACAATTTACGGAATTGAAATTTCTGGCCTAAGAAATCATGTGGCATTATAATGCTCTGTCCGATTAGAACCTCCATAGCAAAAAGAAAATAATTAATTGATTCAACATATTTACTCTGTCTTTTACTATTTAGCAATTATATAATGCCAAGAATTCAGAATTACTAATTGAGTTCTGCTAACTACCAGTTATTTCCATATTTCGTTTTCTTCCTGTGGTATATTGTATGGCTGTGGTATAACATAGTATGATGATAGATAGCTGTCATCATGTAGCAGGCAGGGCACTGTCACAATACCAAGTTGAAAGAAGAAAAGAGAACCTTTGGGATATGAGTCCCAAAATTCTTTCACTTACAAAAGTTATTTGTTTCTAAATCACAAATGTCCAAGAATGGTAAATTGGAGAACAAATTTTATAATAATATGGTATTACAGGGAAAGCAAAAGTGTAAAAATATGTTGTCTCCCGCGTAAATATTTATAAATTTTAAAATTAATGTAGGATTAATACGTGAATACTGTAGAAACTTTAGAAATGCAAAAGATATTTGGAGAATTTAAGAATTACCTCTATTTTACCACTCTGAGAAAATCATGGTAAGTGACTTGGTAGATGTCTTTTGAGGTTTTTTTCTATGTTTATATGCATGTGTGTATGCATGTGCGTACATATATAGTTATTATCATAACGTGCAGTATTCTATAACCTTCTTTTTCCTCATAATGGACAATGAACATTTGTCTACGTCATGAAATATTTTTCAAAAAACATAGAAAAAAAAACTCATGTAAATATAAGCATAATTTATTTAATCAATCTCCTGCCACTGTATTTTTAAGCTGTCTCTGATTCTTCACCTTTACAAATGTTGCTGCAGTAAATATTTTAGTGCCTAGTTAATAATATTTTCTTAAGATAAATTTCTAGAAGCAGAATCTCTCTCAAAAAGGATATGACTGTTTAAAGGGTTTTGATATAGTGCAAAAATTCAGCCTAGAAAAGTTGTTCTAATTTATATTCCCACCAATAATGTATGTGAGTGCACATATACTCATCTTTTTAAATTATTCCCACTCTAAAATATTAAAATTGGTATTTTATTATTATTGGTGTTTACTTGATTACTACTAATGTCCAGCATAGATTTCTGATATACTTCCCTTGTGACTGGTCTGTATATATCTTTTGCCACGTTTCCGCTCGGGTAAAGAACATTTTTTAAGTAAATTGCTTCTGATGTTTCCTAAAATATGGGACCAAAACACAGTTCAAGAGATCTTAACTAATTTGTTTAAAGAGGAAAATAGTGGATCTCAGCCTTATTACTTGCATTTTTACCTTAGTCTTGGAATATTCACATAAATAGTCTTTTTTAATGATCATCAAGCTGGCTATCTTGATGATATGCTGCAGCTCTGTGGACTGCTGCTGCGTTATTTCCAATGCTGAGATAGTTCTTTGCCATATCATGCCAGGTCAGCAAACCACTTACATTTTGTTTTTAATGAGGTTATCATTTGATCGATATATTTGAAGACTAATTTCTGTAAAGGACTTCTGAGATTTTTTAATTCACTACAGTGAATTTAATCTTCACTATTAAATACAAGCTATTTCCTCTGGATTATATAGACTTACTACCTGAAAATAAAGTAGCAGGCAACAAGCCATTCACACGTGTTTTCTCTCCACATATCAACCTTTCTACCTCCAAATGTTGGAGATGCACAGCACTCAGTAACAGATTCTCCTCCGTTTTCTTTCTGCGTCACTCCCAATAAATCATCTCATCCCAGTGGCTTTAAGTATGATCTATACACTAATGATTCCTTGATATTTGTCCTCAGCTTCAGCTTTTCCTCTAAATACAAACTCAGATACCCAACTGCCTACTCAACATCTTAAAATGTATAAAACAGAACTCCTGATCCCGCAATCTGGCCCTGACCTGCTCCTCTTTCAGTCTGTTCTGTCTCTGGAAATGGTTCCATTAACCACGTTGACCAGGCCAAAGACTGAGCAGTCATCTTGATATATCTCTTTCCCTCACATCATTTTCCATTCATCAACAAGGCTCTTTGGCTCTAACTTCAAAATATGCCACAAATCTGACCGCCTCTTACCACTTCCACAGCTGTCCTGGTCAAAGCCACCATCACCACTGCCTGGTGGCTCCTAACTGACTTCCATGTTTCTAATCTTGCCTTCTTGATACTGCACTCTTCACAAAGCCGCAGAGTGACCTCTTTAGACATAAATTATATCACTGCCCTTTGCTCAACTTCCAAGGGTTTCCTAACACACTCAGAATGAAATGCAAACTGCTTACCACAAGGCCCCTGATAATCTCATTCTTGTCCAACTCGTCTTCTGCCATTCCCTTCTTGCTCACTCCAACCACACAAGTCTCCTGGCTCTCCCTGAAAACATCAAGTTCATTCTTTTTCTCAGAGTTTTGGTACATTTTTATTCTCTGGCCTGGAACACCTTCTCCTAGAACTTGGCATGATTTCTTCCTTCACTTTATTTAAGCCTCTGCTCTAATGCTGCCTCCTGAGAGAGACTTTCCCTGACAGCTGTATCTGAACTATCATTCCTATCACTACTCTCTACTCCTTTATTCTAATTTGTTTATCTTTGGTGCATTTAGTGTGTGTGTGTGTGTGTGTGTGTGTGTGTGTGTGTGTGTGATGTATACTCCATAAAGATTACATTTCTTTATTATACTCATTTACATTTCCATCTCTTAGAACAACAGTACACACTCAATAAAAATTTTTTCTCCCCTCCACTCCCATCAACACTGTACCCTATGCTAGAATAATATCGATCAATATTAGGAGGGCTATATTATATTCCATTACATTCCATGTTTTGCTTAAGTTTCTTCCAAAAGATTTAACCGCAGCATTTCACAAAATAAGTGCTGACCATTAGTAGGAAAAGAGATGAACTTATGAGTGGCACAGTTCGGTTCCCTGGCTTCAATTGGATGATATTATTAAACTCCTTTTACAGAGTAATCGCTAGAATCTCAAAAGCTTGTGGCTAATTTTCATCTGAGTTTAAGCTCATAGATTACAATTATTCAGTGATAAAAGAAGCATTGGAAAAACTTATTTGTTGTTTTTAACGTGTGTAATACTCTTTCACATTATTTCGCTATAAGACAATAATAATATGATATTGGAAAGATATAGGTTATTCCAAGCTATACAATAATAAGACACTGATTTGTTTACTCTGTTAGCTATAGTTATTTCACAAAAATAATATATCAGCTCCTTAGAGTTTTTTTCTTTTTTTTACTCTTTTTTAACTCTTTTTCTACATTCATGACTAATATCTACCTAAAACTCTTAGCAAAGCCCTGAACTCAGAGTTGTTTAAAATAGACAGAGTTTTGTTTTGACAAGATTTGACTGGTAAAGGCAGCACTGCATCTTCCGCATTCTAGAGAAGAATCTGCTAACAATATACCAAGAGTCAGGAATAGACTCTCGTATTCACCGACCGAGACATAAACACAAGTCCACTCACTCCTAGTAAAAAAAAAAAACAAACAAACAAAAACACTGGGCGCAGTATCACTGGAGCTGGTTCTGAACCAAAATATAGTTCAAGATGGGATAAAGAGAATTCTGGCTGTGACATGAATGTCTGTCTTGACATAGAAAAGAAAATTTTAGCCTTTTGAAGAGTCAATGTTTTATTTTGAAACATAGAGGCCTAACTCCATATTCTGGTTCTTTAATATTCATATTCTTCATGGATATGTGGATGAGAAGGGTTTGTCCCACAGACCTATCAATGAACATTAGTCTTCATCCATCATGGCCTTCAAATGCTAGCTGTCATCACGGCACTCCAGGATGGCAGGCCTCCACCTTCCCTCCATAAGAACTCCTCCTGGGATGGCATTTTCCAATTCTATCTTAACACTAAAGTCATGAAATGGACTTGGTTGGGTTTTTTTTTTTTTTTCAGAAAGCCATCTACTTGCAACAAGGCAATAAGACACTCAAGTATTTCCAAATCGTTCTGCACCTTCTGAAGGCAATGGGTCTTATTGTTTTCTCTGTGTATCTTTGAAACCAAATGCTTTCCCCCAGGCTCACTAATGAGTCACACTTATCCATTCATAACTGCTAGTTGGTTTCTACTTATTATGTAAACTCCGCTTTCTTAGGTTTACATCTGCCCACAAATCTAAGAAGCCATAGAACTTCCTCACTGAATTAGGCAGATCATTGGAATGTGGACTCTTCACACTATTTTTAGCTGCAAGTCTGATTCCCCTTTGTTAGAAAATAACCTAGTTCAAAGCTAAAGGCAATCGAGGCAGATTAAGGGCTTAATTCTTTTTAAAGTCTCCCATTCTTTTCATTTATATTTCTTTTTCACTGCAATTTTTAAGGGCAAGCAAATATTGGTTGTTTTGTTTTACTCCTTCCTTCCTAACACTACTACTACATGTAACCTGGACTAGATTGGAGTTTTCTCAGGATTATTCCAACTTCCCTGTCTGAGACACACCAGGGCCACATGTACCCTAAGGGCATGCGACCTAGCACCTGGGGATATATGTAGGGTAACAGGAAGCATCTTTCTAGATGCATCAATTTTACTTGAAAATTGGCAAAATAGCAATTTTTAACTCTAAGTAGCTTGAAACATTTTATTGTGACAGAATGAATGTTTTATGAATAGAGTGTAGAATTCATCAGAATATTTAAGATAAAACACTGGCCTCTAAGAATGTCACAAGTCTTACAAGGCGTTTAACTCAAGACATGCAGTCCAGTGATTTTTTTTTTCTCTGGGTCAATTTTTCCTTTTCTCTATCTCCACCCTCATCATCTCCATCCTTTAATCAAGTATCTAGGACATTCTCAGCTCATCCCCAGAGGCGTGAGGCATCACAGGGCTAAAATCAGAAACAGAGAAGTCCCCATAGCTTTGGTCTATAAAAGTCAAAATCCTGGTGGAACAGAAAGAATTCTGGGCAGAGACAAATATTTGGGGAGAGTTTCCATGAAATAAATTTCAGATTAAAGGAGGAGTTATTCTCCCTAAACCAGATGGAAAAAGAAAAAAGAAAAATACCTGCCCGAGGGGAGAACAGATATGTTCTCTGAGAGAGGATTGAAGTAAATGGATCCAGAGAGAGAGAAACCCACGAGAAAAGATCATGGGGGTGGGAACTGGATTGTCCCTGCCAATCCATGTGCCAGGGGCTAGAATGCCCCCTACTCCCCAAGCCTCAGCACTGAGGAAACTTCCAGAACTCAGATGCAATCCTGGGAAGGGAAGAATCCCAAGCTAGCATTTAATTTCCCTTGCACTGGTGCAAAGGGAGCTGTCAACAAGAATTTATTTTCGTTAGAGGAAAATAGTTATATTCCTTGCCTACCTGGGTGTGTAAACTGATAATAATACCAATATGTTCAATGATTAAATTATAAAAATATATCTTAATGCATCAACGAGTATGTTTTTATTATGTGCTTAGGACCATGTAGTTTATAGCTGGGGATAGTGTGAGCAGAATTCCTGCTCTTAAGGAACTAAGTGTATTTAAAATACTAGGCATATTTACCAAATGTTTAAAAATGAATAGGAATTGGCTAGTCAACAAAAGGGGAGGAAAGGGTTCTGGAGGGGATGTGACATAGAAACAGTGCACAGAAGATATGAGCACGGCAGTTCCATGATTAGTAGAGAGGGTGTCTTAAAATTTTCTTAAAAGATTATCAAGAATTGTGGTTTTCAAACTATTTGCAACATTAACTCTCATGGAGACCAAAGTAGAGTCGCTCTAGATAAGGTGACGACAAGATGCTCCACTCCCTCCCCAGTTCCTCAGAAGGACTTGGGTAGAAAAGCTGGGGCTCTCCAGAGCACAAAATGATTGATTTTGCCTATCTTAATCATTTTCTGGGTGAAGAAACTAGGACTTGGAGATGCAAAGTGATTTGTCAAAGACATCACTGACTCCTTCATATGATGACCCTTTGCTTAGCTCTCACTGACAGCCAGAGTTTATCCTGTTACTTCTATTTTTTTTTTTTTAATAGAACTTTTCCCTCTCAAGGCAAAACACTAACAATCCTGAGTGTTTTGGAAAGAGAAGAAACGTAAATCCTAGTCATCAGCTACTTAAATAAAAACAGCGTTGGCAGGAAAATGCGTAAATGAAAAATGCCAAAACCATAACTGCAAATTAAGGCTTAGATTCCAAGAGTCTCTCAACCTGACTCTTAACAGAATTGCAAGAAAACCACATCCCATCATTCTATCTGCCAGGCTTGTGATGGCGGTAGGATGAGCTATAAAACAATGAAAGGGTGCCCAAAGGAGAGGAGAATTAACATGAAAATGCAACAGCCTGGTTCTAGATAATTGGGAGTTGACCGTAAGCAATTCAGCTGTCATAAGGCACCTTTCGCCCTTGGATATAAGCATTCTAATGGCAAATTGTTTCACTTTAGGAAAATTATATCTGCTTTCAACAACTGAGGGTTTGTTTCCCAAAATGATTGTCGGGCTAGTAAAAGAATGTGAATAATGATAAGGTGCAGCACAGAGAATGCAATCCCTGTTTGGCACAGGACTCCACAGTCGTGGCATTGAACACATACTTTTTAAAGTTTTAGTTATTCCGTGTAGAACCTCTTCCATCTCCTGACCCAAGAAAGAAACCGTAGCACTTTTCGTTTCCTTCAATAAAATAAAACTGCTGTTAAAGGGCAGTCACATATTTAAACTAAACTAAATTCTTTTTAAAATGTTAAACAGTGAACACTTGACATTCAATAAAGCTAAGTTTCCAAAATCTTCACTCATGTTCAAATTGTGGGGTATTATTTGATGGTAAAAGTAAATTTAGAATTGGCTTGCCAGTGTGTTTTGTTGGGCCTTCAGAGAGCTGACAATAAAAAGCAAGGGGGAGAATGTCATGTAAAAATCTAGACTTCTGGATTCTCTGGAAAATTGAAAGACATGGCACGGCAGCCTCTCATCGCTGCCTGGCACCGGTCAGTTGTAGCTCTGGGAGGCTCCTGTCCTCAGATGGATGTGAGCCCGCCAGTTCCCCACACTCTCCACCCAGCTCCCTCTACTCTTTGGTGGTCATTGGCCTGTACTGGTTAGGCGTTTGAGTTTGTGAACCCAGCGTGAGTGCATGTAAGTATTCATTTAAAAAGTACAACAGCCATGAGCAGCAAAAAAAAAAAAAAAAAAAAATGGTTTGAGCTGGTGACACTGGCCTTTGGGTAGATTCACTGACCAGCTACTGCCAGCTCACACACACTCAGTGGCTGTACAACACAAAATTCAAATTTGTGTTACAGCAAAAGAAAAATTATTTTATTTGGGTTGCTCTCATATTTTTAAAGCCACACGTCTTACATGAGGCGAGAATCTTTTGCATACTATACAAATTCTTAAAGACGATACACATGAAAAGATCGATTTTAGAAATTTATCTGAGAAAAGTAGAAAACTACATTAAATTCTATTGGAAACCCCAAGCTCCCTAGCACTGGTCTTCAAAGAATGGTCCCCACCAGTAGCATCGACATCACCTGGACGCTTGGAGATGGGAATTCTCAACCAGCACCCCAGACCTGCTGAATCAGAACTGGGGGTGGGGCCCAGCAGTCTGTTTCAACAAGCCTTTCCGGTGATTCTGATGTACATCAGAGTTAGAAAGACCCTGGCCTAGAGTTTTCCTACTAGCGCACCCTTAAAGGAGATGTGATCTGCTCAGTCTTCATGGGCAGAACAGCCTGGCATGTTCAAATTCTCCAAGCCACAGCCTATAGCATCAAGTGCCTCATCCAGGGATGGCACCTTATGTGTTCCCAACTTGTCACTAGAGGCAGCAAGCAAGATGAGGGTTATCTAGCACCTCCTCAGTCCAATGAACTTGGCCAAAGAAATGTTCTACCATCTGCATGTCTCACTATTGGCAGCCATCTGAACAAGGGCCATGGACTGCCCAACAAGTTCATACCCCGTGTGCCCAAGTAGAAAGTCACAGACCACAGGGCACAGAGCTCAGCAGTAGTCAAGGATGGGGACTAGAGAGATCAGGCAAGGCCCATAGATCAGAGGCTCCTGACAGGCTCAACAACAGATGGCAGTCCTGACTCTGAGTCTTTACATATGTTGAATTCCTGTGCCTATTGGTGGCTGATAGTCCATTTAGTGCTGTTCAAGCTGGCTGCATGGTGACTACAAAATGCAAACATACCCAGAGTTAGAGCTTCATTAGTTTGAAATGTTTGATATTCAAATGTCCCATTGGATTTGGAATCCTTATACATTAGCCTAAGACATTTTCAATGAAAAAAAAAAAAGGAAAATCTATTAGATACTTTAAAATGTGATTTTAACTCATAAATTTTTGATTGTTCGATAAGTCATTTCAAAATTATTCTGACTAATACAATACAGAGAGCCTTTTTACACATACGTGGATCCAAATGGCACAAGGGGTGGACAACTATGGATGCCATGGTGTACCACCTAGATCACAGCTGCCTCTGCTGTAACAAATGACCACAAATTTAGAGGCTTAAAACAGCACGAGTCTGTTGTCCTACAGTTCTGGCGGTCAGAGATCCAAAACAGCCTCGCTGGGCTAAAATCAAAGTGTTAGCAGGACTTTATTCCTTCCAGAAGTTCTGGGACAAATCTGTGTCCTTGCCTTTTCCAACTTCTAGAGGCCACCTACATTTCTTGGCTTGTGCACCCCTCCCCCGCCCCCAATCGTCACATCACTCTAACCTCTGCTTCTGTTGTCACATCTCCTTCTCGGACTCTTTCTCTCCACCTCCATCTTTCAACTTATAAAGACCTCACTTCCAATGCTTTTCTCACCCTCCCAGGCAAGAACAAGATAACCCAGCACAGGTGGAAGGAGTAGAGGTTTGCTAGAGTTGCCATAAAAAGCACCACAGACTGGGGGCCTTAAACAACAGAAATGTATCTTCTCATGGTTCTGGAGGCTGGAAGTGCAAGATCAAGATGCTGGCAGGGCTGGTTCCTTCTGAGGCCTCTCTCGTTGGCTTACAGATGGCCATCTTCTCCCTGTGTGTTTGCATGGTCTTCCCTCTGTGTGTGTCTGTGTCCTAATCTCCTCTTCTTATAAGGACACCAGTCAGATTATTAGATCAGGGCCCACCCACATGACCTCATTTTAACTTTATTAACTCTTTAAAGTTAATTTGGAAATAAACTATTTCCAAATACAGTCACATTCTGAGGTACTGGAGTCGAGGGCTTCAACATATGAATTTTGAGGGGACATGATTCCACACCTATAACAGAAGGGGAAGTTCCTAGGCCCTATTCTTTAGGAAAAATAGCCCTGGGAAGTCCCCCAGAGAAGTTTTAGGAAGTATCAAAACTAGAAGAGGCTTGAGTTCTGCTTCCCACTGCAAAGCCCAGAAAGGCTGCAGGTCTCCAAGGAGGAAATGACTCAATGGTGTCTCTGATCAGTTGAAGACACAGACAGCTCCCAAGAGTTTCTTGTGCCTCAACCTGGCCCAAAATCAGCCTCATGGCAAAGCAGGGAAGTAGCAGAGAATGCACCACTCTTGACAAACCACAAGTACAAAAATGGAGGTCTAATGGTGTGAAGCTGACTGTGTGGATAGCTAGCTTGAGCATTAGCTGGATGCCTTCCTCACTCTTAATGCCTCAGCATTTCCCAAGCTCCCTGAAATTTGACAATCTTGGGAAAGGAGCATGTGGGGAGGGATGGTTCCCAATTGACTGATATCAAGTATTCACCACCCTGCGCAAAGGGATCTTTGTATAAATTAAGTTGCATTATGAATAAAAAGGAAGTTATATTATTTGCATTCCTTGTGAGTTGAGATTCTTGTATGCTATACATGGGTCTTCGTCTGGGCTCCCACAGAGGCAGACCCTGAGAAAAATCCTTCCTTCAGAGGTAAAGCCAACCCCTGGGTTTTAGTCCCATAAGATTCATTTCTGACTTCTGACTTTCAGAACTGTAAGATAGTAGGTTGGTATTGTTTTAACGCACTTAAAAAGTTACTTTGAATTAAGTTTCTCATCAATGAGGAATATGTTTAAATTGAAGAGATCATCATTTACAAGTCTTGATCAATCATTTCCTGTAGTCATTTCAAACGTTAAACCTGATAAATTAAAGCATGCTCAAGTTTCTCAGTAAAGTTTTTCGAAAATATTTTATTTGGAAGGTTTTATAAATTCAGTACTTAATATCTTCCCTTTAAATTCTTTGCATTTTATTTTCCCTATCATAATTATGCAAAAATGTATTTGCAGCCGCTCCCCAGTGCTAGCAGAAGAAAAAAACTTCATCACCACCTCAGCTTCACCTCAGATCATCAGGCATTAGATTCTCATAGGAGCACCAGTTCCCGATGCCAAAAAGGTTGGAGACCGCTGATTTAAAGTATGAAATTCTTATGTTCATACTATAAGTGTATTCCCCATGGCCGGACTCAACATTCTAATCGAAATGTCATCTTCAGTTTTTTCTCTTACCCTCATCTCTTGAAGTGACCATACTGAAGGTGCTGAAGCGTTTGAAACCCAGCTCTGCTGTGTATTTGCTCTGTGACTTTGGACAAGATTTTAATATTTTGGTGTTTCGGCTTCCAAATCTGTGATATGGTGATAATAATAGTACCTACCTCCAAGATTTAGGTGAAGTGAGTTAATGCCCATTAATGCTCAGCTCATGGAAACCCTCAGGGGATGTTATCGGGTTTTGTTCTTGTTATTAATCGCCTCCCGTGTCTGCCACTGCTGTCCTGCCAACAGAACTTCCTGGCAAGCTCCCTGAGAGAAAGGCCTTGAGGTCACACGATGGCTGAGATCATATTGGCCTCTCTCTGATGGGCCACAGTCCACAGTAGCCACCCCCAGGGAGCCTTACCAGCTCTTTCTGCCATCATCTCCAACCCCACTGCCCTGAGTGACACCCCCACTCTGGACACCACCAGCGCTGCCATCCCACCTGCCACCTCTGGGCTTTCTCCCCAAGTGTCAATATCCTCTGTCTTTTCCTGCTTTTAAAAAAAAGGGAGCTCACCCAAGGTTATGCTCCCTTCCAGGGTTAGTCTGCACCCAACACCCGGCTGTGAAGGCCCAGCCTCATGGGACAGCCCTGATGGGGCACTGCAGCCCCGGGGGATCCACGGAGGCCGTGTATTTGACCTGCATTGCAGCTTAGCTTCTTCCTCTGCCCAGTCTCACTTCCTTCCCCTCTCTCCTACAGGTGCTGCTCCTAAGGGCACACTTTTATAAATGTTCTGTATGCTACTCTCTGTTTTAGAGTCATCGTCCCTCGTAATCAAATTTGCAAGGATGTCTAGATTACAGTTTATCATGTTAGTGATCACATATCCATTTTGAGGCATTTAACGTAAGGAAAAATAATCAGCTATAAAATTTCTGATTCCTTCCATCATACTGCTAGCTTCCTTTTTTTTCCCCAGTTTTACTGAGATATAATTGACACATAACATTGTACTCGATTAAGGTGTCCAACGTAGTAATTTGATATATGTATAACCACAATGGGTTTAGTTATCATCATTACTTCGTGTAGTTACAAACATTTTTTCTTGTGATGAGAACTTTAAAGACATTCTCTTAGCAACATTAAAATATACAATACAGCGTTATTAACTGTTATCCTCATGTTGTTAAGTTATATCCCCAGGACTTGTTTATCTTGTAAGTAGAAATTTGTATTTCCCCCACCCCCTACTCCCTGCCTCTGGCAACCACCAGTTTGCTGTCTGCCAACTGCTCTCCCGAAAGTGAGGGAATAAGTCCTTCAGAACCGAAAGAGGGATCTGAGCACATCACAGTCTCCACCGCAGAGCTACCCGTGCATAGAAAAGAACAAGTTCTAGAAGTATATACAAAAAGAGCCGTGAATGGCGGTTCCTATGGGAAGACAGACTGGGAACACTTAGGAGGAAAATGCAACTTTTGTTTTCTGCTTATAGTTGCTTTCTGTAATTTTTACACTTGGATGGCATTGACTTTTATCACTTAACTTTTTTATTGAGATATAACTGACATATAACATTATATTACTTTCAGGTGTATGACATGATTCAGTATTTGTACACATTGTGAAATGATCATCACAATAAATCTAGTTAACATTCATCACCATGCATAGTTACAAAAAAAATTTTTTTCTTGTGATGCAAAATTAATTTTTAAAATATCAACAGGGCTATCTGAGCCATGGGATAATAGCTCATTTTCGAAAGGAAAAAAACTTCATAATAAAAATAACTTCTTTGACAAAAAAATAAATATAAGAAAGGGGGAAAAATAAAACCTGCTTGCAGGGCACACACCTGGATTCTGTGCTCTTGCGCTGCTTCCCGGCCAGGGTGGACCAGGAGGCCCAGGATCTGAGTGACCACCTTTCCTTCCTGGCCAAGGAACCCAGCGGGAGCTCTCTCCCCAGGCAGGAGTGGGCTGGCATCGGCCAGAAGCACTGGGCAGTGCTCACCCTCCCCTCTTGGAGGTGAACACAGCAGACTGCAGCAGACTTGGCACTATTATCCTGCTGGTCCCTTTTCAGTTCCCAAATGTGTGTCCAGGCCTCTATACACTCACTTAGATTTCATAGGACAGCCTTTCAGCAGGAGCAAAATTCTCTTCACACCCAGATTATCAGTCAAAAACCATGTAAAAACCTCTCCTTGCCTTGAGCAGGTCTAATTTTCAGGCCTAGAGAGGATGTATTTACAATCAATCTGAACGTTCACAGGTGCCATTCAATTTGAAATTTATTCTGTAATTTGCTTAGTAGGTAAGATGAGTTATCTTAGCTAACATTAAAAATAATTTACTCCGCCTGAAACGTGTTGAGAAGAAATATGCAATCTGGCATCATGGCCTCAAATTTTTGGCTCCTTGAACACAGCACATTCTCTCTGGCCTCTGAGACTTTGCAAATGCTGTTCCCTCTGTCCAGAACCTTCGAGGTCTTCAACCCACCCTCTCCCTTATCGTGTACCTATCATCCTTCAGGTGTCAGATTAAAAGGCAGCCACCCCTTCCACCCATAGCATAAGGCCTGCCCTGGCTCCATAAAGGAAGTCAGAATACCCAGCTATCTGTCCCCATAGCATCTTAGAGCTCCACTGACGTCAGCCCTCTTCACATTCTAAGTTCCTGTTAATTGTCTGAACACTCAGGCAGATGAAGAGAGTGTCACTTTTATGCCTAGTGTCTAGCACAGCACATAGTAGGTACTCAAAACATATTTTTTAATAAATTTTGAATGAATGAATGAATAAGAAGGCACTCTTGGATTAATGTTATCTTAAATAATACAGCAATACAGGGCAGATTATCTCTGCATAAATTTTCTTTGTTCATAATATACATTTGAAGTCTGTTACTAGAAACTTCAAAGCCCTATGGTGATGTAGAAAAATGTTTTCATCATCTAGTGGAATCATTTGGTAAGCTGACAAATAATGGATATTGATAAGTTATACCATATCAATAGAAATCAGTTATCTTTTTTTAAAAGGAGGCTTTGCTTATATAATGCAATAAAGAAAGACTGTTGTTATATGTTATAATGAAAGTCACTCTCCAGAATACAGAGGTTCTCTTTAATTTCCAAACAAGATTTTCTCATGATCGGATCATTCCCAAACATTCCCTTGGTGGCAGAGAACAGCATAGGTGACACATTTCTCTAGGGGGGAAAAAAATAGAAGGGTGTAACTGAAGCTTTATCAGAGCCAAATTATGCGCTTGTGGACCTTCGCCCAGGAATGTAAATTTTTCCTGCTGCTTCCTATTAATAGTATTAAAAAGCAAACTATGGGACTTTTTTAAAATTATATATTGACTGAATCTGTGAAGAGCTATGAAAAGCTAACCAGAAGAACAACCCAAAATAAATTTAACAACAAGCACAGATCTACAGGGAAAGTCCATTGTAACGTTTTCCAGGGCACTTATACTTTTTGAACATTACATACAGGAAAATATTACATGGAGGAAACGTCACTTTATGAGCCTTTAGATGAGGACTTTTCTACTTTAATGAATGTCCTATATAAGGAAATGTTCAATATAACACAGTTTCACTGAACTGTATTGTAGAAATAAAATGCAGTTTCTTTGGATTTTCAGCTTTAATCTTTTGAGAAACATATTTCTAAATATCTTTGGCAAGACATTCAAGGTTTATTTCCTTGCCAATGTGGATTTTGACTCCAAGGGTCCAGCCAAGCTCACATTTGTGGTATTCTTCAGGTTAATTAAAGGCAAACAAATTGACAAAATATCAAATGAGCAGTAAGAACATTTTCATTCAATTATTCTCAAGCACTGAAAAACAGGAATTTGCTCAGTTTTAAATTACCCTCAGCATTTAAGAACCACCTGGATGGGTTCAAGAAGTAATGTGAGGCTGAGAAAAATATGAATTAATGAAGAACACATTTTGGTGATAGGCCTATAACTAAATCGTTGCTATGCTTGTAGTTGGCACCCGGCAGATTGAATGATGCTAATGTAAGCAGGCACGGCTTTCTAGAGTCTTTTTATGTAAAATGTGGTTAGTTCCTGCTTTCTTTGCTATGCTAATGAATGCCAGGGAGAGTGTAAGCTGTATTTTAACTTTTTGTTTACATCACTGGACACATGCTGAGAAAGTTCCCAAGGAATACCGTTTACCACATGCACATTTTAAAAAACGATTTGATTCCTCACATTCAAGATAGTAGTCCTTTGTTATTCTTAACAACTTTGGCGTATAAGATAAGCAATAACTGCTTAAATTTAATAGCACAGCCTTCGTTACAAAAAAATCCTTAAATTTAATAGGTCTGCATTGTGACAGACAGCGGATTCCCCTAGATGGTGGGACGTTTATCCTCCCTGGAAGCATATAGGAAAATCCAAAAGCAAATTTCCTTGGATTTTTCAACAGAGGCAGCCTACCTAGGTGAGTTCATTTAAAATCAAAACATCTTTTTCAATCAAGATAGTAGAAAGCTTCAAATTAGGAAGAAAATACTGAGCAGTTAGAGGGTGAAGCAGTGTCTCCACTTCCTAGGAGTAGCAGCTAAAGACCCATTTGAAACGTAGCAATAGCAGAGGGGAGGCTAAATGAAAGACACCAGCCAGTCACTTCCTCCGCTGTAACACGCTTTCACATTTCATCTCCTCCAATGTTCCTCATAAAAACCGTAAAGGAGATGAGGACAGGAGGGTCCCCCTCACTTTGAGAGCTGAGAGGACAAATGGAGGCCCACGTGTCACATGTCTAAAAATGTAAGTTTGACAGCAAGCTAACCAGCTGCTAAATAAAATAGTTCATATGCTTTGTTCTCCTACCTTAACAAATGTCTTCCTAATAACAAAATTGAAAGATACATATAAAGCCATGGTTTGTGTATGACTGAAAGTTGGCAAAATATCAATGAAAACTGAATTTAACTTTTATTATGCATATCTGGGTGTTCTGCTGATGGGCCAGCAATGTTTGGGTAAGTAATAAAACAAAAATAGCATGATTTATTATTGTTAAATTTATGTATTGTTAAATTTAAATATTGATCTCATAAAATTTCTGCAAATTTGCTAATTATGTTGCTATAATCAAGCTTTTCACATAGATGGGTTTTATTGACAGCCAAATCGGATAAGCTTTTTTGAATTTCTGTAGTTCTGAAATAGTTTTTTATTCACCAGTTTGCAGAAACTTTGTTCTACTGAGGCAGTAGCAACTGGAACTGTCAATAAAAATTTAAAGCAGTACTTAGATTCAGAAATGAAATATGAAACTAACAGATCATGTTCAAATATTGCAGTATGGATGCTGGTAATAAATTATCATCACAAAATAATTACAAAGTGATTTAATTACAAGATATAAATTTCTATCACTTTTATCAAATTTTCGAAATAAGTTAAGGCAATATCTAGAGCCACATAGTATCTCTTTTCTTCTAAAATTGTCAGTGCTGAGATGTCATAAGGAGAACTGCAAATAGAAGTATGTAGCTCAATTTGTTTCAGTCTCTCTCCAGTTGAGACCATAACTTATTATCTAGTAACCAGACAATATTCTTTATAGAAATTAGTTATGGAAATATTTGTACATGAATCTCTTTCTGCAAAGTCAGGAAACATTTTCATTTCTTGTTGTAATTTCCTTCTATTTTAATGAAATATCACATTTGTTGCATATTTAACATGTAGTTTCTTGTAGTTTCGAAAAATAATTTTCTCCAAAAATTTTTTTTAATTCTTTTAAAAATGAAGTAGCCAAACACATCTTTTTTTGTGTTGTTGCTGTTACCTTTTATGAGCATTACTAATAGCTGTTCATAAAAGATAATAAATATTGCAAATTAAATTTATAATTCGTCTTCCACTAAAAATCAAAATCCGATTTTTATTCAAGGAACTTTTCAGCTTAACTTTTGAAACCCAGTTAAACTGAGTTATATATACTTTTTGATGTGTTTTCTTCTCTCACTTGCTTATCCAGTAAATTAATCATCTAATTTAAATTTCTCATCCAAGAAAGGTCTTATTTTTGATTTTTTTTAAATGTATATTACATGTTTAGGCATTTTATTAACAAATTTGGAAATCATTTCTACTAAATCCAAAATTTTTCCATTATCTGTACAGTTACTAGGGAGAGATTGGTAAAAGGGTACAAACTTTCAGCTATCAGATGAATAAGTTCTGAAAATCTAATATATATCATGGTGACTATAGTTAATAACACTGTATAATTGAAATTTGCTGAGAATAGAACTTAAATGTTCTCACACAAAAAATTATAAAAGTATAAATATATAACATGATGGATTTATGAATTAACTAGATGGGAGGAATCCCTACACAGTGTATATTTATATCAAATCATCACAATGTGTATTTTAAATATCTTATAATTTTGTCAATTATACGTCAGTAAAGCTGAAAAAAATTAGTGCTGCAATAAGCATCATTGTGCTTTGTCAAATATTGGACACACAATATCTTATAATATTTTTTAAAGAACATTATAGCAACGTTCAGTATTTTGTTCTATATTTACTTCTTTGTTGAAAAATATCATTTATTTGTCGTATATTCAGTCTTTTTTTTGTTCTAGTATTTGTTAATTTTATGTGCATGTGACATTTCATGCTCTTTTAATCGAGAATGTGTTTCCAATCACCAATATCTTCATTGGCCAAACAAATTACGAATGTTGGTTGAGAAATATATCACAGTAGTAACAAGACATTTTGTCTTTGACTTAGAAAAGAACGATTTCTTTCCAAATTTTAAAGAATTTTAGTTTTAAATAAAATATATGGAACACAGAGGATTGTTAGGGCAGTGAAACTAACTACTCTGTAATGACGGATACTTGTCATTATACATTTGTCCAAACCCATAAAATATACAACGCCACGAGTGAACCCTAACTTTGGTCTTTGAGTAATAAAGAGTCAGTGTAGGTTCATCAATGGTACCAAATACACCACTCTGGTGGGGGATGTTGATAACGGGGGAAGATGTGCATGTCTGGGGGTCGGAGATGTATGGGAAATCTCTGTACCTTCCCCTCAGTTTTGCTGTGAAGTTAAAGCTGCTCTAAAAAAAAATAAACTCTATAAAAAAGGAAATATTAATTTTCTGCCATGTTTACCCAATGGAAAACTGTAATCATTGATTTGAATCAGATTGTGCTTTGCTAGAAACATTCTCATTCGCGTCAGGATGTGACAGCCATTTTCCAGAATCATCATCCAATAAACAAAGTAAAATTCCAGAGGTTTTGACTTTCTTATCCAATTTGCAGATTTTCTAAATGTCGTTTTTTCAATTTCTAACAAGCACGCCAGACTGACATTTGCTGTCTCCGAATTATAAGTTTGATATGAATAATTTTCTCTTTCATTTTCCTTGTTTTGATCAAAGGTTCTGCGTTCACTAATGAGACTTTGACTCTGCAGAAGTTTTATCTGATCAGTCTCAGTCGTAGATTTAATGAGAATAATTTCCTTGCTCATTTTCATTTAAGTCTTCTTCAGATAAAGGATTTATAACATCCCGCTTGCAGATGTTATGTGGGCCAGGCTATACAGAATTGTGCTCACTTTCCTAGCTTCCCAATAAGAAAGCACAAATTTGAAAAGTTTCTATTTCTTCCTGCTTTTTAGTTTTTATTCTACTTTAAATTCTACTTTTATATTTTATATATTTATCATGATTCAAACTGTACACATTCTCAATGATCTAAAGCTAGAGCCAGCAAACTTTATCTGTAAAGGGCCAGATAGTAATTATTTCTAGCTTTGTGGGCCATACAGTATCTGTAGCAATTACTCAGTTCTGAAGTAGTAGCATGAAAATAGCCACAGGCATCACATAAAAATATGGGAATGGATATATCCCAAAAAAAAAACCTTATGTAAAAACAAATGGGAGATCAGATTTGACCCATAGGTTTGTTGAACCCTGATCTAAAAGATTAAAAAATAAAACATTGTTTTCCAAGAGTAAAATATTTCCAAATGTAAATAATTTAAAAATATTTTTTGCAAGTCTTATTTTTTTCTCTAAAATATTCAAAATAATATATTGAAATTAAAAAGCAAAATAAAGTTTTTAATATCAATTAAATTATCAAGTCAATATCAATTAAAAAGCAGAATAAAGTTATCAATATCAAAATTGAAATCAAGATATAAGTAAAACTGAATTTTTAATTTAATTTTTGAAAATGTAATTTCATCACATTATTTTTATAAAAAATTAAACCATTCATAATTAAAATATTCAATGCCCATCTAGTTGCCAATGTAAAAAAATCAATATTACAAGAAAAACAAATACTACATGATCTCACTTGTATGTGGAATAAAAATAAGTCAAACCCATAGACACAGAGAGTAAAATGGGAATTGCCAGGGGCTGGGGGTGGGGGAAACAGGCAGATGTTGGTCAGAGGGTACAAGCTTCGTTATAAAATAAGCAAGTTCTGAGGATCTAATGTACAGCATGGTGACTATAGTTAATAACATAGTATTATCTATTTGTAAGTTGTTAAGAGAGAAAATCTTAAGCAGTCTCATAAATAAGTAAATAAGGTAACTATGTGGGGTATGGATGTGATAATTAACTTGGTTGTGGTCATCATCTCATAATGTACACATATATCAAAAAATGACATTGTACACTTAAAATATATGCAGTTTTGTCAATTATACCTTAATAAAACTGGAAAAAAAGACTCAAAGTCATGCTTCACATGTTTCGTCTCTACATATGTTTATATATTATATATTTAAAGTAATATGAATTACTTAACATTGCAAAATGATATTCAGACTCCATGTATAATTGTGGCATATACCTCATTAATGTTTCACTAGCTCCAGATCCACAAATTAGAACATAAGTGTATTTGTCTGCATAGGCTGCCATAACAAAAAACACAGGCTGGGCGGTTTATGCAACAGAAATGTATTTCTCACAGTTCTGGAGGCTGGAAGTTCCAGATCGAAGTCTGGCAGGGTTTGGTTTCTGGTGAGATCTCTCTTCCTGGCTTGCAGACAGCTGCCTTCATGCTGCAGTTCTCACATGGCCTTTCCTCTGAGCCCATACAGAGGGAGAGAGAGAGACAGAGAGATCTCAACCTCTGCTGTCTTTTCTTATAAGGACACTAATCGTATCAGATCAGGGCCCCACCTATATAACATTATTTAGACTTAATTAACTCCTTAAAGGCCCTAAATACAGTCACATTGGGAGTTAGAGTTACAAAATATGAATTTGGGAGGAAACAATTCAGTCTATATCAACAAGGAAAAGCAAGAATATAGATTCTCAGCACTACTGGGGAACAAATACTTTATTATTCAAGAAATTGTTGTATTAATGTTAACTGATAAAAAAGATTTGGCAAATTAATTTATTTTTTTCCTTTCGTAAGTATTTTTGTCCCACACTTCCAAAGCAGTGTCTGGCTTCAACATTGGCAGCAGCATAATCCACAAATTTTTATGGCATTAGGACACCAGGGCCTTTTAAGTTTCATGGATACAGGAAAAGAAAAGTAAAGAAGCATTTCCTTGGAACTAAATGGTATTCGTGATATACAGGTCAGGGGCTCCCTGGCCTTGTCGAAGGCAACCATTTTTACAAGCATTGTACAGATGAATAGAAAGAGATTAAGCAACTTGTTTAATCTTGAAAAATATCTGAGTCAAGGCCGGGTTTAAGTTATGTTTTTAAAACCATATTTAATGTTCCTAGCAGGATACCAATTTTTTATATACATCAATGTTAAATACATTTGGGCAAGGCTGGAGGTTTAAAATCTCACTGCATGGTAGCCACTGGGGTAAGGTAGTAGTACCTAGCACATATTAAGGAATCAATGAATGTATACTGAAAGAACTATAAATGATTGCTTATTTATCCTTAAAACTCATAAATATAAAAACATCATAAAGTAGTAGCTATTTTATAGTTGAATAAACCAAGAACAGAAAGGTTGGTTATGCCCAGAGTAAGACTTCATAGTTATTGATTCAATACATGCATCACAAAACTACAGCTTTAATATAGTGGTCCTTGGTTATGTGGTCTTAGATGTCAAAATTATTAATTTAAGAAATATTAGTCTCTTTACATGAGGGCTTGAGAAGCCTCCTGGGAAAGACTTCATCCTGCAGTTATTCCCTACAGATCTCCTAAGAATAACTTGGGCTTCAGAGGAAAGGAAGAATTCTGAACAGAGCTCAAGAATTATGGAACAAAGCAAATTCGATCATTGAAAATTCTATGTGTCCAGTGTCTACCACTGCAATAGTGTCCAACAGTGGCAGCCATCGCGCCTTTGGAACAGGCCGTTGGGGACAATGGTGTTGCCATGAGAAGTACCTTGAACTGTGAGCACCAGAAGCAGTTTTGGATGCCATGTATTGAGTATATTTTGTCACTTGTATGATTCTCCTATCACTAACAAGAAGTAAGTTGTTGATGCACCAATTGTGAAATTGTCCCAAATCCTTAATGATCTCCTTGTTTCCTTTCTTGGAACTAAGTAAAGTACAAATTTATTTGAAAATAAATTCTTCTATTTAGTTTCCTATGGCCTACCCTGTCCCCCGCCCTCCCCCCAAAAAAAAACTTAAAAGTAAAGAACCTAAAGTAAAACACAGCTTAAATTTTTTTTAATGCTTATAAGAGGAATAGTCAGGAAAATTATGACAGAAGGGAGGAGTTGTTTTGTGGTACTAGTGTGGACAGCAATTTAATGGGAAATTATAGCCCTTTGGGAGCTGAGTCATAAAAAACAGGCTTCCAAATCACCAGACACAAATTATCATTTACAAAAAGAAATAAAGAGAGAATCAAAGATGTCGCCAATACTGATTTGTTGTGACTGTTGTTTTTTTCATGAGGATTTATACTGAGATAAATAATCACAACCACTAAAATTACAGGTGGCTCAAATGGTCAATAAGAGAACTGGGAACTTAATCATATTTTCTATAAAATGGTTTATTCTTTTAAGGTTCAGAAAATTTAGGTCAAACTCAAAAGGATTCTCTACTTATTATTGATCTAATTGAATTTGTCTTACAAATGAAGGGACTCATTTCACTTACTGAAAGAGTTTGCTTTGCTAAGTCTGCACTGCCACAGAAAATAGACGTGCACACATGCACATACTGAGACAAGATAGGAAAACATGTCTGTCTCATTGATTTGATCTTTTATAAGGATAAATTTATCTAGATAGACTTAACATGTGTTAATATTATTTTGACTTATTTTTCAATGTATTTGAATTTTAAAAGTATAATGTACAGCATTTACTGGTGAGAAATCTTGAAACAGGATTGTATCCTAAGGAGAGGTTTATTGAATAATATCCACTTTTAAATTAAAAGCCACACAAAATATTAACTTTGAAAGTACTCTCAAAAACAGTATTGGAAATAAGTTTTTTTTTGGGGGGGGGAGGGTAGTTATAATACAACAAAATCAAAGAAATATTAGGATAATTTATTTGTGACAATATGTCCAGACTCATCAATGCAAAATTTATTTTGCATTGAGTTTGTTCAAACTTTTAAATTTTAAAATCTAAATTTAAATCGACTAATTTTTCTACTCAAACTATGCCCAGAAAAAAACTTCGAAAGAAGATGATTGCTTTTCCTTTTCATTTTGAGGTTACAGTGTAGTATAAGGCAAAAACTCTGGACCGCTGTGGGGATAACTAGGTTCTAGTTGTTGTTCTCTCACTCACTAAATGTGTCTTTTACCCTTTCCCATTTCCGTAAATTCTGGGTCAGTAAGAACAAAACCCAGAGTTAGGGTGCTGGTTTCAATTCTGTTGTAGCCACTACATAGCACCTTATAAAGATATCCTTACTGCCAGAGACTTGTGTCAGAGAATGGAAGGCAACACCAGACAATGAGTGAACAACATTCCCCGAACACTGACACCAACTCTTTCTGAAGAGTAACAATATTAACATTTGCACAAGGAAGCAAATGACGTTCTATGCAATGAGTAGTAAGTAGGTATAAATCCTACGCATAGTTTAATGTTATTTAAGTATACACGGCACTTCCGTACCCATACAAATGTTCACCTGCTCACTTTACCAGTAGATGCTCAGTTAGGAACAGGAGAAACTCAGCTGGGTGAAGCCAGAATATAGATGAAGTCAGAAGAAAGAAAAGATATTTGATAAGGACAATGTGAAATCTCACAGAAACTAAGAACAGGAAAAAGTTGGAAAAGGGACTCGAATCTCTAAGGGCTTACTCTCTCCTTTCCTCTCTTCTCCTCTCTGTACATCTGCTTCATTTCTCTTCTTCTCTCTACACATTGACCTCTGTCCTTCTGGTGAGAAATATGGCAGACAACAGCCCTAGGCGTTACATATCACAGTAAGGAATCTAAACAGATCGAATTTTCTTACTCATTTTCAGTAACAGAATTTCCAAAGATGGGCTCTGATATAACAAAGAATATTTCTGGTCTTTGTCCCTGGTTCCTGGCACAAAGCTTCAAAAAACCATTGGAATTTCCTGAATGATAAATGTCTATGTTATGTTAATAAAGTGATTCATGGTCTGTGCCTAGATAGCTTCAGAATGGAGGCTGATCACCAGAAAGACCAGGCATATGACTGGAGAGTTGGACCTTTTATCCACCAGATCTCCAGGGAGGAGATGAGGGCTGGAAATGGAATACAGTCACATGGGCAATGTCTTAATAAATCATACTCACTTAACGAAACCCCAGCAAAAACTCTGGACTCAAGGCTCTTTCTGGTTGATGAACACACTGACATACCAAGAATGTGAGGCACCCTGACTCCTTGGGGAGAAAGCATGGAAGATTTGTGTTTAAGACCCTCTCACACCATGCCCTATTCAGCTTATTGTTTGGGTGTTCCTGAGTTGTGTCCTTTATAGTAAAACTATAATTGTGAGTATAGCACTTCTCTGAGTTCTGTGAGTTCTATCAAATTATAGAAACTGAGAGAGCTCTAGAAACCCCCAAATTTATAACAGGTCAGTCAGAAGTGTGGGTGACGTGGAGACCCCACTTGCGGCTGGTGTCTAAGTTGAGAGTAGTCTTGGCGGAAATGAGCCCTTAACCTGTGAAGTCTGGTACTAACTCCAGGTAGTTAACGCCAGAATTGAATTGCAGTCCATCCATTTGGGATGGAAACAGAATAGCTCTGACTAGCCAATCTTAATCAATGAAGCCAAATAATGGGATAATCCAGCTTGGAACTTCTTCCCACCCTGAACCAATCAATGGTCACAATTATGAACATGGTGACACCTATGACAACCATGTAAATTTAGAAGGGAGAGGCAATTTCTAGAAAAGAGATACCGGGCACACAGTGTCCTGATGCTCTCCTCCTGCTGCTCAGAGCATCCATAAGTATGTCATGCATTTCATTCTTAAATCTAGTCAGATCTACAGATGGCTCTGTCAATGCTTTAAATTCATGTAATCATCCATGTGGCTTGCAAGTACATGTAATGGTGAACTTCTAAATTTTAAAACATTTCACAATGACAAAACACTTTTCAGCAGCTAAAACATCTTATATTAAAATGGAGAGTTTATAAAAAGTAACCTGATCTTATAAACAACTGGCCGTGGATTTCATGTACCTAGAAAATCATTTGGTGTTTTCTCTATATATTTTCTTTGGCACAAGAGATAAGTACCCTCTTAAACAGAGCCCTGAAAATAAATGTAAAGTCTATTCTGGTATTACATATGCAAAAGAGAGGGGTAATTTCCCATGTGCTATCATGGTAAGCTATGATATGATTGCAAGGAACAAAAGTCTTATAGAGCTAAAAGAATAAAGATGAAGTCTACCTTCACTAGCCAGGTACAAAAAAGAAAACTTTTTTTTACCATACTCTGTTACTTTGTGCCTGCAGAAGTCTTCCCTTACACCTTATGGATGTGTTCTGTACCTCACACTATACCAATGCAATATTTTATGTATTAGCTTTTAGCCCTCTATATCATAGTTACCTGGGAATTTGTCTCTTTCCTCTAGAAGACTATATACAAATTGAGAGCATAGAGCTGTGTTCTATTCTGTTTGGTCTTCAAGACCAGCACAATGCCTAGAACATAGCAGGAGCACAAAAAAAATATATCAGTTATATTGTTTAATAGTCTTTGGCCAGAGACCTAAACTTTCTGAGTGCTGGTTTGCTTGTGGGTAAAATGAAGGTAATTATAATCCTTACTTCACTGGGTTGTTATGAGGATTAAATGCCTCATAAATGCTACTGTTGTTGCTGCTGATAACTGAGGTCCAGTCAGCAATCATTATTCACTGATTAGAAGCCATCAGACTCAAAGCAAGCTATTTATAGGTAGAGAAATCAGAAGAGAATATTTCACAAGAGGTCCAAGTCACTGTTCTCAAAATAAGCAGCAAATAAAATCTCACTATTCAGACAGTCATTGCACTCTGGATATCGTTAGAGGTCTCTGAACACATATCAACTCATGTAGGCATTCGTATGTTCCACTTACGATTTATTCATCTGTAACAAGTCATCGACATAATTAATTAGAAGTCAAATAATGTAGTTCTAGTTTACTTTATGCTACATGTTTAGAGATTTTATTATACTTTGTAATATTGCAATAAAGAAAGCATTCTGGTGCTTTTTCTATTTACTTTATTAAATCACTATACTCCCAAGTACTTTGGCAGTTGTCATTTACCCTTGTAATACGCCACCTCTGCTTCTTAGTAATTCGTGTTCTCTACCCTGAGATGTTAGTCAATAAAAGGAACATATTAGAGGCAATTTATAATATATAGGTTAAATTTTGTCATTAAGAAATCATTCTCATGACTTAGACTCTTTATGGAAATCAAAATCCTAACATCTCATTCATACCATAATTTTAAAAGAAATAATTTCATCTTATAGTTTCAAACATACATACACTTTAGAAAGAGCAAGTATACATGAAGTTCCAGCAAGCAAATAAAATTCCTTTTTAACCAAAAAAGAAAAAAAAATTATTCACAAAAAAAAACCCAAAACCCTAAGATAGAAGCAGAATTGTAAAAAAATAGTTTTACTGAAGGGAATGGTAGGTACAAGCTGAGAATCCAAACTAAAATTATACATAATACCCAACCAACTACTAAAGAAAGGAAATACTCATTTTTAAAGTCACACTCATCAAAGATACACTATTTAATAAGTAAACAATGCCATCCTTTTGAATTTTTTTGGTGGATAAGGAGGATAAAGCTCATCAGCTAGAATTTAAATGCATTGCATTGAATAAAGGTATATATGACACTTGCCAACTACCGAATTGATATCACATAAAAATTGAAGATATTTAAACTATTAATTGCATAAGTAGAACTTATGTTGGCTTGAAGCCATTTTAGAAGCTTATTAATTCAAGATGACTTTTTTTTTAAATCAAAAATGCTATTCCAAAATGCCCAGAGTATATTTAAATGTGGGATAAATTCTCTGCTGCCGAGGAGACACTGAAAGCAGTTTTTGTTGGAAACATTGATAATGCCTCTCAAATGTACAAAGGTGAATTTGTTCCCTAAATCATGTGCCATCCTTAATTGAGATTATAATCCTAAATCTTTTCCAAACAAGTTCTTAGGAAATTATAAACCAGGGTGTACTTAATTTTGACACAAAGTACAATGTCACAATTACCTGTTGGTGATCACATCTCTGGCATCTCACCAGTGGCATGCTAAGCATGTTGCTTCTTGAATCATTGCCAGCAAACATTTATTTTGTGATATATGAAAATCGCCAGGGAAATTCAGAACGCTTCAGCCACTTAGGCCTCATGTTAATACTCCCAAGTGGTTTTATTAAAGGCGCCAGCACTGCTCCCCATTAGAAGTTGTCATGCAATGTTTTATTTTGATATTTTACTTCACTGATTTTCATCATAGTTTCCTACCTAGATTCCAGACACTATGACTGCATTCATAAACTTGCATATAATATGCATGTGAAATCATATTTCCTTCTTGGACGCGTTAGCAAAATTCCATCTGTCTGTTCCTTTTTAAACTCTTAAGTTTTCCACATTGAAAAGAGAATTGGGTTACAATTACCTACTATGACTTTTCATCAAAATAAGGTTTTAGGTTGTCTATAATATTGTTCCATATTATCCCTTGCCTGAGGAGTTTAAAATATTTCACACACCCAGATTTTTCTACAACGAGCCTAAAGGCATATTAAAGCATTTTTAAGTCGAAAGAGAGTTTTAGAGAATTTTCTAGTACAACCCCTTTCTTTTTTAGATAAGAAAACTCAGCTCATAAAGATTAGAGAAGCAGGAGACCATGGTGGCTGAGAATGCGAACTCTAGTCCCAGACTGCCGGGGTTCAAGGCGGCTTCCACCACAGCCTCACTGTGGGACATTGGTGACTCACTTCAGTTATGTGTGCCTTTGTCTCTGAGTCTATAAAATGTGATAATAATACCTACTCTAGAGGGTTTCTGCAGGAATTAATGGGCTAATGCATACATTACTATGAAGAACAGTTCTTCAACCCCACGGTTTCGATGAAGAGGGACTTTTCTTAAATACCCTTGATTATGTCTTTAGAAGGAGGTGAGTTATCTCTTAGTCAATCTGTAGCCCAGATCCTGTCTCTCCCTTTATTCTGGGAGCAGCTGCCTACAGAACACGCAGCTTCTGTTCTACTCATCTTAGATTGTCCGTAGTTTGGGAAATCCTGCAGTTGACCGGTGTGGCCAAAGACTGGATGCAGAAATTTATTCTCAGGATTCAGTATTTGGAAGCCTGTTGTTGCTTCATTCTCTGATAATGGCTTCGTTAGTCATAAAGGTGATATTTGGTTTTCCATCGGACCTATTTTGTTTTCTCTCATTTGATGCAGAACTCTGGCAAGAAAACGCCAACATAAAACACGGAGCTCACAGAGTGCCTGGCACAGAGCAAGCACTCCATTCATGTTAGCTGTTACTATCATTATTTTCTCTTGCTCAAAATCGCCAATCACACTAGCCTCAAAACAGCTCTTCAGATCCACTTACCAACTAATCACTATGCTCTTATTTGGGGTAAATGTGTCCTGAAAATATCTATTAAATATCCTTTAGGATCTACAATTCAAATAATAATATTTCTATTATTATACCGAATATTTTAATCATAGCTTGATATTTTGAGATATAAAAATATGGCAGTTTAAAACAAAAGTCACAGCTTCTGTTTCTCAAATGAATAAACTACATTTCTTGGATTTGAGTTTTCAGTGTGTAAATGCGACATTCCTCATCTTTATAACTTTTGAGGCTATAATTTCCCATTTTAATTTGCTATTTGCCACTTCCCACAATTACCTGCATATATATATATATATATACTCCATATAGACCATACACATAGCTGGAATTTTTTTAATTTTAGTAATTTTTTAAAAAATTTATAGTTTAATAAAAATATCTGAGTATTTGTGTAGCAGAATTTTTAATAATTGATTTTAAGTTTCTTTAGTGCAGTTCCAAGGTCTTTTCATTTGTCTTATTCATTATAAATCAGACCATATCAGTCTCCTACTCAAAACCTTCCACTGTCTCCTCATCATATATGGGATTCAGTCCTTTAAAGCCCACCATGAGCTGGCCTCACCTCCTCTATAATCCCACCTCCCTGTCACTCAGGGCCTTCTAGCCATGGTTGACCTTCCCTCTGTGGCAGGGTATACCAAGGGCAAACCCATCTCAGGCACTTGGACTTGTTCTTCCCTCTGCCATGAACTCTTTCCTCTCACATATTTGCTTGGCTCATCCCTTCACTTCACTCAGGTCTCTGCTCGAATGCCATCTCCCCAGAGAGAACTTTTCTCACTATCTTCTTTCAAATATCCCCACACTCACACTCCATCACTCCCTATTACTGTCTTATTTCCTTCATAGTCTTTATCACTACTAGATAATACATATATATTGGTTATTTATGTCTTTATTATCTGTTCCTCCTACTGTGACATAAGGTCTATGAAACTAGAAATTTAATTTACTTTCTACCTATGTCTTAAGCACCTGGCAGATGTTAGACATTCAAAAATGTGTTGAATTAAAAAACAACAAATGAATCCTTGTATGTCAGTATTTAGCTCAGTCCCTGGCTTATAATAAGTGCTGAATAAGTGATGGTTGAATGAATGAATAAAATATTTTGTTCAATAAAAAATATTGCTCCCAGAACAGAAGGCATGACCTGCCTGTCTTCAGACATCTTAGAAACTTACTGAAGAGAGAATAATTACATGCACTAAAAATTTTTAAATGGTATGTGATACTGTGCTAAGCTGCATGTAGAAGCTGCAAGTTCCACAATAATTGTGTCTAAATCAATGAGTGTGTGACTGCTCTGGAAGTAGAGTGTGACAAAAGCCTGAGTTCTCAGGTCAAGCATCATCAGTGAGTAGCATTTTGAGATGAATCTTAGAGGATTCGTGAGTTTAGAACAGGAAGCGTAGAATTTAGAGAGCAAAACTTTGCAAGTAGGAAGAAAAGAGGCAATTCATGATGGCACTATATTTATTAATGATGCATTTTTTTCACGTAAAAGTTTTCCAATGTAAGTACATAATAAACATTAAATTGTATATCTCTGGCAATGTTGAAATTCTCATAATTTGTAGTTTCGAATTATAAAATGAAAATTAGAAGTTAATTATAATAACTCTCATCTCCACTCATGTACTAATATGCACAATTATTTTTGCTTAAAGTAATTTAATCAAAAGTTAGTATCAGTATTAGCAAATTATACTTATTTGGAAAAATGAAATGCTTTTAGAAGAAATGTTTTTACTATATCGAAGATCCAGAAAGGGTGCTGGAGTGTCTTAACATAAAACACATTTTTTAAATAAGTTATTTAAGATATTTTCAGACATACTCATTGTCTTAGCCATGCTCATTGTCTTATGCCGTACTTCTCTATAAAGTGGCTTGAAGGGTATACTCACTTGCATACAATTCGATGCAGTAAAGCTATTTATCAAATAATGGTAACCTAAGGTCATGAAAGAATTAGTAGAGGTCCCTAAATTTCAACAGGCTATGCTTTAGTAAAAGGGTCAGGACAGTATGCAATTTGTAAGCACACGTACTTCATATGAAATATCTGCATATTGAACTTTTGATGTCGTTTGACATTTTTTACGAAGTTAGAACCAACATGATATTCACCGAACAGGATACTGCCTTCCAAGGGAGCGTCTTGTCCTCAGCAGAGACGCCGCTGCAACTAACAGATAAGACTCTCCACGGGTTCCAAATAAAACTAATGGTAGAAGAAATAAGTCTGAAGGGCAAATATTTTTTGTAAAACTGAAAAAAAATCAATCGGAAAAACAGTCTCTTCTTGAACTGTGAGAATAAATTAGTAAAACAATGCCCCCAGTCAAAAAATAGTAACAAGTGCCTGTTTCTAATTCCTTTTTCTCCTCTTACAGATAAATATTTTGAAATTAGGAAAATGAAATAACCTATATTAAACAGAACTTCCACGTCTGCTTTAAACTGACATTATAAACGAACAAATGGAACAAATGAAAGACACGTGTGCAGACCCTTCCTACTGAAATAGTCACTTTAAGTTCCCTCTACCTTCCCATTGCTTGGAGGCTCGTTTACATTGCCATGCCTGTTAATTAGTTTCCAACCAGTGTGTCATCAAGCATGTTGGATGAGGAGAGGTGTCTGCCTTTCTGAGGCTACTGAATTCTCTGATTTTAGTAGATGTGAAGGCAGTGAGAAAAGTAATGGCCAAGTATTGAATCAGAGCTGAAAACTGTACACTATCACTATTTGAATAGTTAAATCTCAATTGCATCAATCCGTTCGTTGTAATTTTTCAACTTATTGATAGCTATCATATAGATGAACATTATAAGGATACACTAAATTTGAAAGATAAAAGCAATTAATAAGATGATAGCAAGGCAAATCGAACAACATCCAAATATAGTTAATGATTTTAAACTTGGCATTCAACAAAATAATTTGGAAAACACTGCTACATATAATATTTGGCATGAAGTTTAAGATAATATCTGGATTCAACTTCTAATACTACCCACAAGCAATGTGACATTTATTTAATATTCTTAGATCTCTTTCCTTACTGGAAAATGAATCATTGTGAGAATCCAATGAGATATTTCAAATGTTTATTGAAATAAGGCATCAGTGTGAAAGCGTTTCATAAACTGTAAAGTACTAAACACATAGTAATTATGAATACATTTTTATTTATTTTTACTTTTTTATTTGTGCCTAAGGTACACAGAATTAGAGTAATCATAATTCTTAACTTATAACACACATTCATCATTGGTCCAGGCTTAGCCCATCTTTATTTAGCTAGTCGATTATTTAATTAGCATTTTTAATAATGTAATAAGCATTCATGTAATCACCACTCAAAACATAAGCTAGAACCCTGGTAACAAGTCACATCTAGCTACAACTCATATCTAGCCCTTTCTTCTGCCCCGCCCACTGTATTCATGTTCATCATTCCCTTGCTTTGTTTTTAAAGTCTGATTAATCCATGTATACACTTTTGGTCTTTAATGATCATTTATTTAAATGTTCTTTTGGTTTTTATATAAATTATTATCTACAAATAATGACAGTTTTATTTCTCCTTATACCTTTTAATTTCTCTTTCTTGTCTTATTGTACTAACAACTACAGAAATATGTCAAAAGTTTCAAAATCGATGAACTAAGTATCTATAGTAAGATACTGTCAAGTGAAAAACAAAACAAACCCACGAAAGAAGAAAATAATTAAAATATTACCCCTAGTCAGACCACATCTCTACGACTTCATTTTAAAGGTTACTTCTGACAGAGAAAATTGAAGTGATCTAAAAAGAACTTCCAGAGACTTCTGCCACCACATCGACCTACCTGAGTTAGTTGACTGGGGCAGCCATAACAATATAGCACAGACTGGGGGGCTTACACGAGAGAAATTTATTTTCTCACAGTTCTGGAGGCAAAAAATCCAGGATGAAGGTGTGCACAGGGTTGCTTTCTCCTGAGGCCTCCCTCCTCTGGTTGCAGATGGCCACCTTCTTACTTGTCTTTCCATGGGCTTTTTTCTGAGGGCGTGCATCCCTGGTGTTTCTTTTCTCATTTTCTTATAAGGACACCAGTCATATAGATTAAGGCTGCACTGTTATGACCTCATTTCATCTTAATTTTCCTGAAAGATTGTATTTCCAAATGGTCTAACATTCTAAAGTACTGGGAGTTAGGGCTTCAACAAACGAATTTGGGGCGGGAGAGGGAGCACACAGGTCAGACCATAACACATCTGTGAGCATCTGTACTCCAAAAGTACTTTTATGTTCCTTCCGTTTGGTTGTTTTAGCCCCACATCAGGAACACGCAGCTTGGCTGCATTTCAGCTCCCTCTCTCCCCTCATGCAGATAGCCTCGAGCAGAGCACAGCCTGCACATTCGTAGGTCATGGCCCACTTTGTACCCAAATACTCCGCTTTCCACCGGTTACTATAGATGGATATTCTATGCTCCTATCTAAGGCTAACCCATCTCCTTGTGCCCTTGATCCTTACTCTTTCACCTAGTTAAGGCTACACTGGCAATTCGTATCTCTCTATATGCTATGTCATCAATTTTTTCCTCTTTAATTGATCATTCCCTTCGACATACAAACGTGTTATTTATCTTACCTTTAACTCCTCTGCTAACCTCATCTTTTTTTCTTTTTGAGTTAGAATAACAGCTTTATTAAAAGATGAGAACAGCTGAGCATCCCTACCCTCACGGTACTAGAAGCATCAGCCTCCGGCTCGAGGCATGGGGCAGGGTGGCTAACCCTATCTTTGACTCTACTTCCCATTCCACCAGCTAACATCATTTCCCTGATGCCCGTATAGAAAATCTTTTCAAAGAGTAGTCTAGAGTCACTATTTCCAATTTGTCTCCTTGCATCCTCTTATTCCACCTCTGACAGACTCTCTTTCATTCTCTATGAAAATTCATTCTCATCAAAGTCACCAAAGGCCTCCATGTTGTCTATCTAAATAGTTTCCTCATCTTCATGTTACTTGAATCAGCAGCATTTGACACAACTGATCAGATTGATATTGATATTAGATATTCTTTTTTTTCCTAACTCAGCTTCCAGAACACCACATTCTTGGATTCCTTTCTACCTCACTGGTCATTCTTTCTCAGTCTCCTTTTCTAGTTCCTCCTCTTCTCCTGGAGATCCCCTGAGTCCAGTCCTTGAACTTCTTCTCTTTTTTGCCTAGATTCACTCTCTTAGTGAGCTCAACCTCACCGTTTTAAATACCACAATGACTCTCAATTATTTTTCCTTTTCTGGACTCTAAATGTGAATAACCAAACTCTCTTCAACATTGCCTTTTGGGTGTGGTGGTAGGCAGAATTCTCCCCCTGGTGTATATGCCGTGCAAATACCTGGGACCACGAAGACAGTAGATCTCACTCTTGTGGTTATGTTATGTTATGTTATGTTATGTTATGTTATGTTATGTTATGTTATGTTATGTTATGTTATGATGTTTTGTTGTTATGTTGTTATGTTATGTCATGTTATGTTGTTATGTTGTTATATTATGTTATGTTATATGTCATATGGCATGCTTAACTTTTAAAAGACAGATAGATATTCAGGTGGACCTGGACCTAATCACATGAGCCCTTTAAAAGCAGAGTGTTTTCTCCATTTGATCTCAGAAAAAAAGTCAGAGAGTAGAAGCATGAGAGGAATTCAACACAAGGGAAATTTTTCACTGTGTGGTGGAGTAAAGACCTCAGAATGGCCTCTAGTTGTTGAGAACAGCCCCCACTTGACAGCCAACAAGGAAATAGGAATTTCAGTCCTACAACCACAAGAAACTGAATTCTACTAACAAGCTAAATCAGCTTAGAAGTGGATTGTCCCCACAACCTGCAGGCAAGAGCTCCTCCTGACCTACCGCTTGATTTCAGCCTTGTGAAACCCTGAACAGAGAATCCAGCCATGTGCCTCCTGACTTCTGACCTATGGAACTGTGAGCTAATAAATTGGTGTTATTTTAAGCCACTACACTTCTGGTAATTTGTTACATAAGAAAAAAAGAAAAGAAAAGAAAAACAACCAACCAATACAAATGTGTAATAGGCACCTCAAGCTCAACATTTCCTAACCTCAACTCTGATCTTCTCTCCAAATTGGCTTCACCTCACCCTTCCCCATTTTCATAGATGGTACCTCCTTTCTCCCAGTTCCTCAGGCCAAAACACTTGTATTAATCTTCTCCTCTCTTTCTCTCACAGCCCACATCTAAACTGCCAGGAAATCCTGTTGGCTCAGCTTTCAAAATATATCCAAGCCCTAACACTTGTTACCACCACCTCCTCTGCTACCACGTTTGTCCAAAATACCACCATCATCTCTCACTTAGATGATTATAGTCACCTTATAGTTGGACTTCCTGCTTTCACCTTGTCCCGGTGTCTGTTCTCAATCTAGTGGCCAAAGGAGCTTTTTAGAAGCTGTAAGTCAAACCGTGTAACTCTCTGTTCAAAACACTGCAATGAGTCCTCATTTTACTAAAAGTATTTGCAACATAGAAAGAAGAAATAGGTCTGATACTGTCTTCAAATATCTTCCAGTCCTGCTACTAGTGTTCTGAGGAGGGAAAAAACAAGGAAAGAGGTATCCAAACGGTAATTCAGAATGTAACTTGACTTCCGACCACAGTTGTTTTTTTATTTTTTTAATCAGACAAATTTACAAACAAAACTCAGCAAAAGAAAAGTCTCTGATTGTCCCAACACTCTTGAATTTTCCGAGAATAGTAAGAGGCCTAGATGTTCTCCGCTTTGAAATCTTCCTTTGGAAACTGTTGTGATTTTTATTTTTAATTGCAATTAGTTTCCAGAACCTCTGCTATTTCTCAGCCACTAGGACCCTGGCAGGTCAGTTGGCCTCTGAGACTCAATTTCTCATCTGAATTGGGAGTTAGTGAAGCCTGCCCTCCCCGGCTCACAGGGCCACTATAAGAATGAACTGAGATTCTCACGTTTGGGGAAAATTTTATAACTAAAGAGCTCTGTACACAAGTCTATCCTTATTATTAACAAAACTATTTAGCAGCCTCCCTGGTGACTGAGTAGCCTCTCAGCACCTCATCACTCCTCCTGCAGCCCATGAACTTCCCTATAAAATTACAAAGATTTCCAGACCTGCAGGTGACCCTCAGGCGTGGGTGCTCGTTGCTTACCCTGTGACCAAGTAATGAAGAGCAAGTTATGGCTCGTAAATTTTCAGAGCTGTCTTTTTTTTCCTGCAGAATTTGAAACTAAGGCGGAAAGGGGAATTGGGGTTATTTGGTAAATATAGCCATTCCTTCCTCTGACACAGCAATCCCAGCATTCAAATGTCAGCTAGTATTACCAACACATTTCAATTTCTGCCTCTCTTCACTTCCACATCTCCAGCCTTGCTGAGAAAAAAATTGCAAAGCCACCTAAGAAAGAGCAGAGCAGTCGTCACGAGGAACCACTGCATTGTAAGCTCCTGAGTAACCGGTAGTACGGAGCTCAGTTGTGAGAGATTTCTGGCCTGCGGCATTCCCCATGGCACTGCCGTCACATGCGGTGTACTTTCCCAGCATAATTTCAATAATATTGTGATAGGCATTAAAAAGAAAACACAGCCACTGGGAGGGAAGTCTGAATTACCAAGTAGGAGAGATCTTAGAAGAAAAGGCTGCTATCACAGTATCTAAGCAGCCATACTTCTTATTCTGATAGATCACACCACCCCCACCATAAATTAATTCAAAACAGAGCAGATCTTCATAAATCTTTTCACAAGGTTTATATTCCTTTTGTATCCCCCACCTCTGAGCTTTGCCCACAGTAGGTGCTTTGTACAGACTTGCTATGTGAGATATCTTCTGTTTCCCCCCAAGACCTGTGCTCTACCTTCAGGAAATTGGTTTCTACACTGGGAGGCCAAGCTCTGTGGAACTCCTCATCCTCAGACTTCTAGTTGGGTCCAACCCAAGGGAAGTTCCACCGGGAGACAGCAAGGAAAAGGAGGGTGAGATCTGAAAATGCATCCTCCTGACTCCTGAATTGCAAGGTCGCCTCAGGGAGCTGTGTTCCTCTGCCAAGGTCGCTCTTCCCAAGGAAACGCTGCCTCTCTCTCTACTACTTTGTCCTTGCAGATTTTGGTAACCGTGCTTCCTGCCTTGTCCCTTTGGGTCTAAGGATTGTGACAACTCTGCTTTTCATGGCCCACGAAGTACTGCTCTATCTTTGTCATTTCTCTGCCCTGTCACCGCAGCTTATTAAATCCAAGTTCTCCATTTTGTATGTGGCATCTGATTCTTGCTGGGCCTCTGACTGATACACTTGCTGAATTCAATGAGCATGTCTTATATATTTATGTCATTTAACAGACACATAACTATAAGAGAGCAACTCAGTAGATAATTCTCTATGATTTTAGCACATCCTATATAAGTGTGTCTTTAGATTTTACTAAGTATAGCCTTCTTATTAAATAGTTCTTCTTCAGACCTGCAATCCCCAGCCCACAATCTTTCGCACAGCACCTTGTTTTTCTTTACTATAGCATATACCACAGTTTGTTGTTACACACATTGGTTTCTTTTCATGTTTAATGCCTGCTGCCCACTAGAACTGAAACGTCATGAAGGCAGCAGCTATATTCTTTGTCTTCAGCACTGTATTTCCTAGCAAGGCAGCTGGCTGATGGTAGATGCCCAATACGTATGTTGAGTGAGTGACTGAGTCAAACAAATAAATAAAATGGAGAAGGGTCATCTGACTCCTCATGCCAAATGTATCTCAACATCAACACTTATCCAGCTTGCCTACCCCCAGCATAGGCCTGGGTTCTCATTTCCCTGTTTATTGCCTATCCAAGTACAGTCGTTCCATAGAACCTCAAGACCCCCTTGGTTTTCTCCTTCTCTCTGCTCTTGTGAATGAGTCCTGCTTTCCCAAAATAGACTTTAAGTTTCTAGGATGTTGAGTCTATGGCTTAGATTTATTTTGTATCCTGCATAATGCACTGTAAATGAGAACTTTAAATGCACTTTAGATCTGGGAATGAGTCTCGCCTAAGCCAAGAGCTCTCTAAAATGGCATGAGAAATTTAGGGCTGACAAAAGGGATCAAAATAACTATCAGAAACAATTTACATATCGGCTAGATAGATATATAGTGTCTGTGACTCATACTTCATTTCGATGATGAGCCCTTTATAGCATGTAATCAAACATTTTTCAGGCCCTGAATCTCGTTCCAGATAATTTAGCCACATAACTTTTTGATGATACAGAAATGTCCCTCACTCAAAAAATGTTTCTATCCCAACACAGCAAAAACATAAAACTCTTTAGTAATATTTTAAATCTACCCCAGATTCTAGAATGTTTGCTGTACATGCAGCTGCCACTAAGGAGTTCTGCTGCCAAGGTGACCATTTCTCCATCTTTCAGTTTTGTCATTTCTCTTTCTATATCCTTCAGTTAGAAAATTATAGATGCAGTTTCTGGATAAACCCAGTCTCCAGGAAAACAGAAAGGAAAAACAGCCCGCAAATCTCACAGCATTGTAATTCTAGCAAAAACATTGAATTCAGCATAATTTAAATTATGTGTTTAATTATCTAATTATTTCAGGGTAACTATATTTTGTATTAACTGTTTGGAAATCTCCCCTTATTTGCATATCCTCCTGCTCTCACTAAAAAGAAAAAAGAAAAAAATGCAATTAATAATATTTTAGTAGGCAAGCTAATTTTGGAGCTGATGACAATGTGTGAACTGAAGTACCTACTTTATATAAAGATAACCTTCTATAACAGAAACTCCAAACTTTGAGAATAATTTAATGGAGTTTATTACATTATTTTGTGCTTTATCTCCTTTCTGTTTTCCACAAATGTGCTTGTTGTTTTGTTACAAGAGAAATTAATTCTGCTTAGTCTGCCCTGGATATGATCTGACTTCTTTGAGAAGCTTCTAAATAGGAATGAGTAGGATTAAGCACACTTTGGGTTCATTTGCTCTGGTTTACAACAGCCACAAGAAACATTTAAATTTTTGCTACTTAAATATTCCTTGGAATGAATTACTTCTTTCCCAAAATTATACAATACTAGGGAAATACTCAAACAACAAAGAGTAAAACTGCTCAGTCTAAGGAAAAAAAAATAAATTCTAAAAATCATTTATTTTCTAAAAAGATTAAAATCACAAATTCAACGTGTAGTAATGCATAGAGGAACTGTACACAATGTGTATAAACATGGTGACAGAATACAGAGGGTTGTCCCATCATGAGACTGTTTAAAATTTGACATGTTTGAACTCTCAACACACTTGGTGAACTTCCGGAAAGCTCTACCAGTCATAATTAACCACTAATGAAATTTTACTAGGAAAAAAATTACAAGCTATAGTCGAAATCTCTTTAAGTCTGAGGGAGCAAATTCCATGAGAATGATTGCCCTCCTATATAAGAGACTGCCACAGAAAGGCTCAGAAACAAATCTGTCCCCAACAGCTAATAATTCACCTATTATCAAACCCTCTAGAATCATAATACCTCAGTCCCAACTGTGAGCCTGCAAATATGTGACAAAACAATTGATGAATGGCAGTGACCAGCCGAATTGGTAATGTGCCTTGGGATTTGGGAGCTCCACCCACCCTATGTGTGAGAAGAATTTATGAAGATAACATGACATGCTAATATATTTTTACAGCTTGAACAAGATATTCCGTGCCATTTTTGAGCACCACACATAGTTTATCAATATAACTCCTAAGACCTTTATCCGTCTTTGTTTCTTTGCTGCCGCACATAATATAATTATCAAAAAGGTTAAGACTAACTGACGAGTGGAAGCGTTTGAACTCTAGACAGAAGCCTTTTTTTTCCTTTCTTTCGTTATTTTCGTTCTGTTCATTGGTTCATTTTTATTTTTGTTGTTTTGTTACTATTGTCTTAATACAATCTTAGGCCATAGCAAAAACATGAAAAAAACTTTCAACAGCTTAGATGTGACCTTTGAAAAACCTTATTCTTCTATCTCTTTTTAGATGGGTCAGGTGATGTGTCAATTCCTAAAGCAGCATTGGCTAGAATTCAGGTATCTTTCAGAGAGAAATCAAGGTCACCACCTCAGATGGATAAAACTCTTAGTTCGTAGGTAGAAAAGACATCAGTGCTGTCCTCTCCTGTAGCTGTTGGTGAATGTCAGGTCTACTTCTGAAAGCGTTTCTCATTCTCTAATACAGTTTACACAGTTAATTATGGAAAAGTACTCCAGGCTTCTCTCCTTAATCATATTTAATGTATAAAAATGTATTCTGTTATATTAAATAGTCAAAAAATTCCCATGAATTGAAAGAGTTAATATAGGGACTGGGGCCATCACTGCCTATGATAAAAAAGAACAAGCAACTAACATTGGTGAGTCATTAGTGTACGCCTTGCACAGTGTACTTTTCCTGAATTAGCTCACTCAGTCCTTACACAACCCTGACATATAGGAAACATTATTATGCTCATTTTCTAAATGAAGAAACTGCCTTCTGGAGTTTAAATAAGGTAAAAAAAGAAAAAAACTAGTGAGTGGCAACTTGAACTTGAGTCCAGTTTACTTTAAAATTCATGCTCTTGAGAGGTAGGCTTAACGGTTTCTGCAAAATTCAGACACACTTCATATGGCTTTGAAATTTCTCAAATATAAAGCACGCTCCGGAATAAGATTTAACCATATCACAAATTCTTTAAAATGAAACAAATATGGATATAAGACTTCGCCGATTGTGAACAATGTGATCTGGGAAATTTTACTTAAAACCTTTAAGCTTCAGTTTCTTCATTTGTATAAAGCTCCTAAGATTATTAAAGTATAAATGAGATCACATATGTCAATACATAGTAAGACCAACAAATGGAAGCCTTTTCTCCTTTTAGAGATTTTCCGTATTTAAGATAATTTGAAAATAAATGATCTTATGCATATTTTCCCTCTTAATGCCTTGCATGTAGCAGGCAATTTCATAAATATCTATTGGAGAGAATGGAATGTCTCTAGTAAGCCCTAATAGGAAAATATTACCTGATTGAAACTTCAGTAATGACTTCCTCTTATCTCACTTTGTTAATGCAAGAATCTGTGCAAAGAGCATTGTCGGTGGGGCTGCTAACTGTTGCGGCCCCTGTGGAAAACAGTCTTGGGGTTCCCAAAAAAAATTAAAATTAAATTAACTTATGACCCAGTAGTTCCACTTCTGGGTATTTATACAAAGAAAACAAAAATGCTAATTCAAAAAGATATATGTACCTCTATGTTCTTTGCAAAATTATTTATAATAGCCAAGATATAAAAGCGATCTAGGTGTCCATCGATAGATGAGTGGATAAAGAAGATGTAGTATATATTTAAAAATAGAATATTATGCAGCAATAAGAAAAAAGAATGAAATCTTGTCATTTGCGACAACATGGATGGATCTAGAGGGTATTATGGTCTGTGAAATAAGTCAGGCAAAGAAAGACAAATACAGCATGGTTTCGCTTATATGTGGAATCTGAAAACAAAACAAACAAAACAAATGCAGACTCATAGAAATAGAGACCAAAGGGATGGTTACCAGAAGAGAGGGAGGATGGATGAAAAGGGGAAGGGGAACATAGTCAATAATATTGTGATAAGTCTACACAGAGACAGATGATGACTAGAATTGGTGGGGTGATCACAGTGTAAGGTATAAAAATGTCAAATCACTATATTGTACACCTGAACTAATATAACCAATATAAGATTATATACCAATAATACATTTTTTTATTAAATGGAAGAAGAGTGTACTACTCATTAAAAAATATAAAATACATAAAAAAAGAATCTATACATAGAATGACACTGAACCGAGATAAAGTTTATGCTCTCAGGTAAGAGCAAATCATGTTTTCAAAATGAAACTTCAAATAACCGACATACGACAGATGACCTCAGCCATGTGCAGAAGTACTGCCTTAAAAAGATATGCAGATACATTGCCGATGGAGAAGAGTGCTTCTAAATCCTCTACAGTAGGTCTGGAGCTGTCTCATCCACTAGCCATATTGACTATTGAGTATTCGAAATGTGGTTGATTCAAAATAAGATTTGCTCTAAGTAAAATAAACATTAGAGTTTTAAGACTTAATATGGAAAAAATGTAAAATTTCTCATTAATGATTTTAAATTGACTACATGTTGAAATGATTCTATTTTGGATATGTCATGTATAATATTAATACATATGACATAACACATATTAATATATATTCATATATTATAAAATTAAACTCACCTGTTTCTCTTTATTTTTTAATGTGGCTACTAGAAACTTTAATAATGTGAGTTTTAATGGTTCATATTATATTTTAATTGTTCAGTGCTGATCTAGAATTTTACCAAATCTAATCAAAGTAATTAAAAATAATATAATTTATTAGTGAAGAAAATGTAAAAGATAAGTAGAGAATCTAGGAAATAGATTAAAATTATTCAGAACATCTTCAAGACTGTTTAGAGAGGATAAACTCTGACTTTTAATAACCAATATTGTTAAGTGAAGTGGAAATAATCTTACAATTTAAAATTTTTTAATTATTGTATTAGTTTGCTAGGGCCATCATAACAAAATACCACAGACTGAGTGGCTTAAACAATAGAAATTTATTTTCCCACAGTTCTGGAGGCAGGAAGTCCAAGGTCAACATGGGCACAGGTTTGATCTCTCCTGAGGTCTCTCGTTGGCTTACACATGGCCGCCTTCTTATTGCATCCTCATGTTGTCTTTCCCTGAGTGAGCACAAGTCTACGTCCCAATCTCTTCTTGTAAGGACACCAGTCATACTGGATTAGTACCCACCCATATGACCTTATTTTACCTTAATCACCTCTTTAAATGTCCTGTCTCCAAATCCAATCACATTCTGAGGAGCTGAGGGTTAGGGCTTCAACAAACCAATCTTGGGGAGACATGATTCAGCCCATAACAGTCACTCAGCTAAAGTATTTTGAAAGAAAATTTGTTATGATCATTGTTTCTTTTTTTCTAGTTTTAGAAACTTTCTAGAATCTACCTTCCCAACAGGAAAACTCTCTCAAAAAATCAATATTTGTAATCTTATAGACATACATTTCTCTTTACAGAAATAATTTGAACTTCCATTTTATAAATTAATCTTTTTAATATGAACTGGTTGCCCAGAGTTTAGCCGCCCTGGGAGATAATACTTTTCTCTCCAGATACAGCAGACGCATTTTGAGCGTCACGGTACAGTACTGTACAAGGCAGGACTATGGACCCAACATTCCTATAAGCCGAGCTTTGAGTTGTTCACATAACAAAGTTCTTTTCATGATCTATTGCAAATGTTTCTAAAGAGAGCTGATTAGGTTGATGTAGTATGCTAGTTAAAAATACAAACAGTCCTCAAAATGGCACAGACCTGAGATGGAATCCTGCTCTGCTGTTTTCTAACTGTGTGGTCCAAGGAAGCCTGTTTGACTCTCTACACACCTCAGTTTCCTCATCTATGATACAAGAAAAATAAAGGCGCCCTTAATTGTAGGGCTGTGATGAGGAGGAAATATCTTGACGTAATTAACTTCCTGCTTCAACAAATTGAACAACATTTTCCTTCACCATTCTCTACTTCACCACCTGACAGCTAGGTAGACAACAGATGATAAGCTTCTTCAATGCAGCAGCTTACTTTAGGAACTCTATATATAGACACTATACTTAGGTTGTGGCTCAGTAGCCTATATCTATTAAGAAATATAATTTTGAGTTATAATTGGAGGAAAAGTAGTGAAAACTTTTTTTGGAAAGTGGTCTTTGAAAATAGTACAAAAATACATTATAATAGAAGAAGAGAAGACAGAAAAACACTGTCTCATGAATCCCATCAATAGGTGTCATAAGTATAGGAAGAAGAGAAGTGGAGAAGAGGTGGATTATTACAAACTTATGGTCAGCAACATCAAAAGTGAATTCAAAACTTGCTTTTGATTCGAATAAGAATCCAGAAGCAGGCATGGGGGAAATGTACCCAAAAATAATTCACTCAGAGGCGAAAGTGAGTCCAGCTTTCCTGACACATTAAGAAAATGTGTATGAAATAAATCTGAAAAAAGGAAAGCAAATTGTCTAAATTAATAGTAGTAAATAACAGGTTTTTATGCCCCCCTATATTTTTGTTTGTTAGGATCCGAAAAGAATTTGGAAAAGTGTTGTCAACAAGACGAGCAATCAGAAATGAAAAAATTATCACCAACTGGTCTTTCAGAAGGATTACAGTAACATCTGGTTGGGATTGCATGCTTATTTTAATCTTTCTTGAAAAGGCTTTAACTTGAGAAAAGGAAGTATTCAGTTGTTTCAGACATTTGAGAACATTTTAATGGACACATAACTGTTTTACTTTGTGATATTTTATAAAAATATATCCCACCATGTTAATGTTGAGTCTTAAGTCAATGGTGAAAACTGCTAGTTAAAGTTTTCTAGGTTTATATTTCTTTCCCATGAGACTATTCCTTCTGTATACTGCTATATGTTTAAAGTGATCTAAAGTGCATTTGATGAAATTTTCGAAACACCAACAATGATGTTCTGATCCAGATTTCAAAGAAGCAATTTGTCCTGGTTTGTCACACATAGCATTGTCTCATCACTAAGCCTGAGCCAGAAATCTTGAAATTGCTATAGAACAGTAATACATCTGGCCTCTTCCATTACTAGGATTTTTAAATCTGTGGCCAAAATAAAGATTTAAGCTGTTCTTATTAGGATGTGGCTATTTGTGTTCACCTTTCATATAGAAATACTTTCACTTGGGTTCAAAATTTAATTAGTGTTTATATCCTCATGGTCCCTTTATGTGTTAACTTAAAGTTTATGACTATTTATAAGGTACATCTAGGGACCCGATACCTCAAACTTCTCTGGATGATAGATAGATATAGATGATAGATTAGATAGATAGATAGATGATAGACAGATAGAAAGATAGATAGATAGATAGATAGATAGATAGATAGATAGATAGATAGATAGATAAAGATAGATAAAAGATGGATAGATGGATGGATGGATGGATGGATGGACGGACAGACACACAGACAGGCAGACAGTTAGATAACTAGATAATGAGCTCTCACTAGACATTAAAAATAAAGGAGTAAAAGGAGTCAATTGTATGGTGTTGATAATAACTAGACTTTTGGAGTATACTATACTTTGTTATGTATAGAGATGTTGAATTATAATGTACTCTTGAAAATAAACAAACAAACAAACAAACAAATGAGGCCACTTGGGTCAAAAACAAGAAAAGCAGCACCCCTTAAAATCGAGAATAAAACAGAGAATCTTGAAGACTATGGCATTCCAGCCAAACATTCTAAAAATTTCTGACATTTGCTGTGCGCCCAAAATAAACTAGTCACTCCAGTTTCCAATACAAAAATGTTCTTGTAATTAAAATGACTTTTTCACCTTTTTTAAGTGGCGAAAATTTTTTCCATCTTATGCCTGTCAAATGATTCTCCAGATTTGATTTACCCAGACCACATCTGAGCTGTTTGAGTAATTATCCAATGATTTCATCTGATAGAGAATTAGTCAAGAAAAAAAAAAAAAGATAAAATAAGCTAGGGATTCAACCCGCTTTTGTTTGGTAGACATAGACTTAGAACAATTGGTGCAACATTTTCAGAAGAGTTCTCCGTAAACATTCAAATGTCTGAAAGCATCCTAGATCTCTAATAGGAGCCATACAATGTACAGAGATATCTCACAGAATTCATCAGAATTCTGTGATAAGTACCTTTAACAAGGTGAATAAGCAATATTTCAAAGGTGTATTTTCAAGAAATAAAACGTTTTTTGTTAGAACTAAGGAAAGTAAACAAATTTGTGTAAATATAGTTCCACACATGCAGGTTTTAAAAACTAACAACAAAGAAATGCCCAAGATTTTACAATCAAGGAAGGATGCTATTTTATAATCAATTGATGACAAATATTGATTATACAGCTACTATGTGCCATATTGGTCCTTTGAGAATAAGTCAAATATGGAAAACAGCGATTTAAAAAAAAGTCAGTTGCTCAAAACATACTAAATTCATGAAGTCTTCCTGATTATCTCTGTCTACATGAGGAAATGAACATTACTGAACCCCTGTGGTGTGCCAGATACTGCTAAGCCTTTGGGGTATGAAAATAAATAAGACGCAGTTCATGCCACAGATGAAATCATAGTCTAATGGGATGGAGATTACACTGCTTACTATCTAATATACTAAGCTATCCAACAGCATAATAATGAAGGACAAGATGCCAAAACAACTGTTTCGTACCATTACTTTAGTTTGAAAGTAAAAGTGAGTTTAAGATTACCTGCAGATTTGGAATGATAGAACTTTATTCTATCTCTATCATCCCATATCAAACTCAATCTCACTAACTCTCGCAGGACTGTTCTCTGTAGAATTGATAGCCCGGAAGAAAGATGTTGTCTTTACTGTACAGATGTGGAGTTCTGGGTGTGTGCCTACCACAGCTGGTGTGTTCGTATTCTCGAGTCCACAAGAAAAGGAATTTCTGGTTACTGTGTCCCTTCATGAAAATTATGCAAATTGCTTTTGGCTGTTCTAAATTTCTCATTTCAACTGAAATTATTCCATCTCTTAAATTGAAAACATCACATCTTTGTCACAACTTTTTCTCCTTACAGATTCAATACTCTCTCACTACCATTAATATCTATAGCCAACCTCAGAGAACCTGCCTTCTCTTCCTCTCTTTCTCTCCCATATCTGGATTAAGTCTCATGATCTATTCCTTGAAATAGTCTCTTGTTATTGGCCTTGACCTTGTCAATCTCTCTTCCAATGCATAAGGACTGAAAACCCTTGGATTGATCTAATCATTGATCTACTTCACTTCTAAGTCTAAACTGTGTGAAGAAAATCACACAGCCATATTTCTTCTAGTACCAGGAAGAAATATGATTTCCAACTCTGATCAAGCCTTTGAGCTGATAAACAGTCCTTTATATATCTCTAGTCTGCACCTTTTCTCTTTACCACAAATAGCTTTACTACTTAGATTTACTCTTTCTCCAACTCCTTTTTCAAACCCCATCTCCCTCATTTGCAACAGATTATCTTATCTTCTTTTTAACAGAAAATACAAGTCATTCTTAAAGCCCTGTTTTCCTATGGAAATACACCTACATACCTACACCCCTGCTATCACAGAAAATGAAATGTCCGTCTTCCTGCCCAAAGCTAGTTCTGCAACCCACATCTTTCACCTACTCGGGTCCCTGCTCTGCCAATCAGCTCTACTTTTCGCTGTACTTCAGCCTCTTCCTCTGTTTTGGATTTTACCCACTGCAGATGATATATTAAAGCCTCTTCATATGAGAAACTAAACCTTCTCTCAACTCTGTGTGTTTCTCTTGTACAATCTCTCTATCTTCCCCTGATGTTCACCACCAAGTTTCTTAAGAATGGTCTTTGCCTCAAGTTACTTCTTTACTCACTGTACTTCGATTTCTTTCTCCACCGTGCCACAAAAACTGGTCTTAAGACCAAATTTCTGTTCACGATAGTCACAAATTGCTATAGCCAGTAGATAATTACGCACTCGATCTTACTAGATTGTTCTATGACATTTGACACTATGGACAACTTTTTCAAACTCTTCTCTTTCCTATCTTTTACAACAACATATCTCTGGGTTTTTTTCTACCTGAATAAATACTTTTGGAGAGTCATCTTCCGTTTCTCCCACTCCATAAATATTTGAGTACCCTCAAAGGCTCTATCCTAAGGCCTCATGGATTCTACGTGCTAACCCAGGGTTACCTCTAGGGTTTTAACTTCTACTTATATAAGTACAACTCCTGAATCAACATCTCTAGCCTTAATCTCACCGTGGATCCAAAACCACAAATGTATCTGACTAAAAGACGATTCCATATGGATGTCGCATAAATGCCTCAAATTCAGCATGTTAAAAATTAAATTTGAACTCAGAGGATACTGTTTAGAGATGAAATGTGTAGTTATAAAACCAGAATCATTATTCACGTATATTATAATCTTTTGTCTTCACTTTAGAGGAAACTTTTAGAAACTAATATCCCTTATAGTAAAGAATCATTCATCTAAATTGAATAAATCCTGTAATTTATCTATCTTTCTGACTGTATATTTTTGTATAGAAATATGTTCAGAATTAAGTGTACCAAAAGTTAATAATAAATATTTTTTGAGTTCTAAGATTTGGAGTAACCATTAATTTTCATTTTTTGCCTTCTTGTACTACTGCTCTCATTTTTATAGTAAGCTTGTATAATTTTTTAATATAATTTTTTAAAACTAATATAATATCTTTATCTTTCTGTATTTCTTACTCACAAATAGCACCATATGGCACCATCTTCTAACTGGCTTTCCAAGTAAGAACTTTGGATGTCATCTTGATTTATTCTTGCACCCACTCCCTCCTGAACATATCTTACATCCATTTACTTCCTTTCCATTTCCACTGCCACGTCTTAAGTCGGGATTTCGTCATCTCCCTCCTTAACTTTTGTGATGGTTCTTTGCCTCCAGTCTCATTTCCCTTCAAAGTCATTCTCCATACCATTGTCAAAAATTTCACTCCAAAACCCAAATTCTGGCACGCCATATGCTGTTTAAAAACACTAACTTTCAATAGCCATTGGAATAAAATCTAAACTACTTGGAATGTCCTAAATGATCACATAATTTGGCCCAAGTATTTTCAAAATGGTGACCTTAGACCTTGGAACAAGGTTCAAATCTAAATTCTCTATTTGTTCTCTGGTGACTCAGACAATTAATTAACTGCTTTGAGCAAATGATACTTTGCAGAATGATTGAATTAGGGATAATAGCATTTAAGTAGTGGACATACTTTAGGTATTCAATAAATAGTAACTATTATTATTTTTACTACTACTACTTTTATTATTTCTATATAGCCCCATCCCTGAGGAAGGATAGTGTCTTAATTATCTTTATATCTCTATCATTTATGCCTAACACATTGAAAGGACTCAAGAGAGGTATGCTGAACAAATACTAAATATAGATGATATTTTAGTTGCTTCCAACTAGGCACTGGACTTTTGTAGACTGCTTGTGGGCCTTCTAAAATTAATAGTTAAGGTCATTTCGCCTTTTTCATCTGAATCAAATCATAAAGTAAGTCTTATGTCTGCATGTAGTCAGAGATTACAGAAAATTCTTCTAGCGTGCTCCCTCATCACTTACTTATAAATATCAGTGTCATACTGCCTGTCTCAATTTGAAAAATTCACACATTTATAGTTCTGGATAACATCAGATAAATCTAAGAATGTTTCTACACATACTTGATTGTATAATATCATATTCTCTTATTCTTCAAACTTTAATATTTGTTTTCTTGAATTTCTGAAATTAAATTGAAAAGGCCAGTTTCTAAAGTCAGTCAAGACTTATCAATCCATGTATATTTTGACCTGCATACCTTACATTAAATTAAAAAATGGCAACAAATACCAAAATGTTTCAAAGTGCAAACCAGTTACAACTTCAAGTAGTCATTAAAGTAAACGAAATGCATTGTTTTGACTAAAGAAAAGAGCATTGTCTCTGTAAATTTTTATGGAGTACTCTAAATCAGGATTTTCTCTTCATCCTCTGAATAAACAAAGTCTTAAATTTCACAGACCAAAGAGTAAAATAAAAACAAAATTAAAGGTTGACTACACACACCTGACTGCTTGGCTGTAACATATGTGATTAATATCACAATTTAGTCCCTGGGCAATAAAAGAGACTGTGGTAATGGTTAGTAATCCTAAATTTGCAGCAGCGTGATATGTTTAAGCTGAAATAGTGTTCTAAATAATAAATACTTTTAAAAATCATAATTAAAATACCTCATATGGGCATATTTTTCCACTTTAACAGCATAAATTCAATATTCACTAAAACTAATTGAATAATGAGCTACTCACATAAGTAAGACATGCCGTAGAGCTATGAATACAACTTCTAGAATCATTAAAATGAAATCAGCAGAAAGCATGATTTTTTCACATTATATCTTGAAATTGCTGGCAGGCTTCCCCTAAGCTCTAACAAACCACACTGAAACTCAGTGGCAAGCAAAAAGAATTTCAGTAAACTTGTGGGGATGATGAACTTCTAAATGTATAGCCATTAATTCTAGTAGACATGGTGTTATGGTCTGAATGTTTGTATCCTCAAAAATTCCTATATTGAAATCCTAACCCCCAAAAGGTAATGGTATTAGGAGGTGGAGACTTTGGAGTTGCTTAAGTTATGAGGGTGGAACCATCATGAATGGTATTAGTGACCTTAAAAAGGAGACTCGAGAGAGATCCCTGGTACATTTTACCACGTGAGGACACAGTGGGACGATGGCTGGCTATGAACCAGGAAGAGAGCCATCAGAAGAACACATCCACACTGGTGCCTTGACCTTGGACTTCCCAGACTGCAGAACTGTGGGAACTAAATTTGTCATCTATAAACTACCCAGCATATGGCATTTGTGATAGCAGCCCAAACAGACTAAGACACACAGAGTGATGAAGCAACTATTTAGGTAATATGAGATCATTATATTAGTAAAGAGTGGGAAATTACATATAGAATACATGAGACTCTGAATAAAGTGCAATGAATATGAATAAAAATATTACATTTGCTATGACCAATTCCATTCTATAATAAAATATCATTGGCAATAATTGTTGGACTGAAGGAAATTACTTAGTTGTTTAAGGTAAAGAAGGTGACTGTGAAAAAAATGACATCCACTACTCTAAAATGTACTCAAGGTAATAACCTGGTCAAGTAAATATCACTATAAGCAACATGACCAATTCATAATGCTAACACCTCAACAGGGCAATCAGCAAGTATCTTTATTTCTTTAATGTAACAAAGATACCTAGTAGTAAATTGCCTGCTCAGGTTTATAAAATTAATATAGAGAGGACTAAAGCCCAGAAACTATATAATAGCATATAGGACCTCCTTGACCACATTTTATCATAGAAATTTTTTTCTTTCTGATCATGTGCAACTGAATAGTTTCTGTTTTTATAAATTAAAAAGAACTAATCAGGATACCAATAAAGTGTGATTGATTTATATTTGGTCTGGAAATAATGAACAGTTCACAATGGAGAAAGATTCTGTAACAGAGTAGAGCACTCACAAAGAATGCAAGAAGTGATGAAGTGTGAGATGGGGTGACCAGAGCAGGCTAAAAGGTGATGATATATGATGAAGTGCAGCTGAGAATCCCAAGGAATGATGAGGTGAGATGGGCAGTGATCTTGGGATGGTGGACATCTATCCATAAGGTAAAAAACTTTTTCCTGAGAGATTATTCAAATGACCAGTAGGACACTTGAAAACTCATTGGGCTAAATTTTGATACATGGATATTAGAAGAGAAAGAGCAACATTTGGCAATTAAACCTTTAAACGCAATATAGAATATGTCTTGTCTTCACATTATCTTCTGTTTTTATGTAACAGTAGTGATATGTTGTCAATAAGCAGTGTTCAAAGACTGTAATCTGCCATAGTTTAACTTCTATATGTGAATCATTTTGAAGCTCACAATTCAATTTTAATGAATCCTAGATTTCAAGGATTCCTAATGTAGTCTTAAATCTGTGTTGTTTTGTTTAAAAACAAAGTAGTAAGCTCCATGAGGCTATCAGAAACACTTAGTACAGTGTCTAGCATATAGTATGTGATGAATAAATATTGAGTGAGTGAGTGAGTGAGTGAGTGAGTGAGTGAGTGAGTAAATGGATGGATGGATGGACGAAGTCAATATGAATCTATGACCAAGCAAAACTAAGACCACCCATAGGTTTTCCATGTCACGGTGGAGGCCAGAATCAGTCAAAGAGCATAAGGTACTGATGGGTTTTCCTGACCATTTTTGATGCTGCTCATGAAGTCACTAGACTACAGGGCACTTGAGCCAGAGACGGCACCTTAGTAACTGGTGCCTCTAGCACCCAGCACTGGGCCTGTATTTAAAATGAATTAAGAAAATTCATTGATTCATATAAATTCATATTTTTAATAATGTTAAATGAAAAAATTTTATCTAATGCATACCTCTTCAGAAACATGGGACTATTTTTAACTGTTTTGATCTATCTCTGGCCTTCCTTATTCTCACCTTAGCCTTTCACATTCTCCATGCCAAACTACCTAAAATATTTTTGATCATAGTAAATATTGATTTAATATTCATAAGGATTGGGAGTTAATATGGTGATAACCATCTATTCAAACATACATTCTTTAAAATCTGACGTTCAATTTGAAGTAGTAGTAGAACCTTTTATTAAAAATACAAACTTTTAGTTAACATATAAATGCGCTTCTATTTCAGTTTGTCCGGCTTTAGGTAAGCATAGCCCTTCTATCTTATCAACTCTGTATTTAACATTCTCAAATGCTTTTACCAGCACCACCCCCTCTGCTGCTATAAAAAGAATCCTAGCATCTCTCCTTTGTCTTAATCCACTTTGTATCTCTTCAAGAAAATCTAACCTAAAAAGGCTTCTGGTCATCCCTACTTCTTCTCCACATACAGTGCAAGTAGTGAAGTGGTGTACTTTTCAAAAACGAGCCAGTAGGAAGAATGTTAGTAAAGCAGATTCCTGCTTCCTGCTAACGAAAGAAAGATATAGAGGTAGGGTGTTATCAAGGAAAAACTTTTAAGTACTTTTTAAGAGTTTTAATAAAAATTAAAGAATCATCTTTTGAAATAACTTGTCCTAACACCATAAAACATAGGTGCTTTGGAAGAAAAGCGAGCCCACAGGCCAAAGTGCAGGGAGCAGTAAGGAAATCTATGGTGAACTAGATGCAGGGTGAAATTTATCAAAGATTTGGATTTCAAAGAGACCATATTATTTTAATTCATCCCAATTCTACACTTCACCCTGGAGAGTAGAAAATGAGCTGTCACAGAGATAGCCTTTCATATTTTACAGAATGGGCGGGGGAGAGGAGGTGAAGGATGCACAATGTCTCCTCAGATGTATTTCATTGTATCATGTGTCATACTGTACAGGACACACCAATCAGTGTGACCTGGGTAGAGATATCACACCACTTCTTGGAATACTCCTTGGAATACTCCTTGGATAGCAATCACTCAGATGGCTAATAATTGTGATGTCTGCCCTTTGGCTGAAGACAAGAGAGGAAGGTAAAATCTCCATACTCAAAGGACAGGTGGCAAGCTCTGCCTAAATACAAAAGCAGAAAGCAAAGATTTAAAATTTACAGCATAGGCCAGCAGCCTTCATTATTTACAAAAGGCTGTGTTCGAATTTAAAAATATTCAATCTTTTGAGAACCGAGCAAGCAAGTGTTTATTGGAGAGGTAATTCTGAGAAGCACCAGGAGAGAAGTAGAGAAATGGAACAGAAAAAGAAGTTGGCCAATAAAGGGTATGTTTCCGATCAAGTTACAGCTGTTAGCAGCTGGAGCTCCAGTTTCACCGAGGAACACAGGGAGACAATGTAGAATATGCCTCTGAGATATCCCAAGCTGGAGATACTTAGCTTCCAACTCTATCAGCCGTTCACCGAGAGACACTGCCAAGGGACCTTCACGGCTTAGCACTTTCAATGCGCCCTACTCACAGGAAAAATGAGAGAAAACTTTGCACAGAGTCTCACGTGCCTGCTGCGCAAACCAGCAGAGTGGAGGGGCATGGGAATGGTGAGTTCTAAGCAGATACAGACAGGGCATCGACAGAGTTTGCTGTGCCTATTGGCCATAAAATTAGACTCCAAGTGCCAATATATTTATCATCTGAGCAAAAAAATGAGGGAAGGGAGGGAAACTACCCTTGTATATAAGAGAAAGCTGCATGTAAAAGAAGACTCGAATATTATTTTAAAAGAACATTTTCTACTCTAAATTTTGGGGGTTTTTTAGAAATTAATATTATATTCGTTTAGAGCAGGGATTGGCATACTAAGGACTTCCAGCCAAATCCATCCTGCCAACTGTTTTTGTATGGTTCCCGAGCAAAGAGTAGTGTTTACATTTTTAAATGGTTGGGAAAAAGTCAGAAGATGATTTCACGACATATGAAATTTATATAATATTCAAATTTCATTGTTCATAAATATGTATTGAAACACTGCCACATTCATTTGTTTACATAATGTCCATGGTTGTGCTGTCAATGGCAGGGCTGAGCAGCTGTGACAGAGAACATCTGGTCTTCACTGCTTAAAAGTTTTGCTGTCTGGCCCTTTACGGAAAGTTTGCCAACTCATAATTTAGATTCAGACTCACTCTCGGAGAATCTTCATAATTGTAGAGGTCCTCTAGGGTGGGGATGGGAATGGGATGGTCTCTTTCCTTCTTTAAGGAGGACCAAAAACCTGATTAAGCTCCATCAGTATCTGAGATTCTTGGATAAGGTGACTGTTATTCTTCCCTCCCCCAAAATGATAGAGAAGAATTTTGACAGTCTCCCGTTATTGCCAATGTAAAACCTGTGATTTTTTGTTAAGAAAGCCTGTACCAAGGAATGAGATTCTTGCGAGTAGTGATAAAAATGGAAAAACTTTAAGATTTAGAATCCCTGTTTTCTCCAATACAAAACATAATACTTTGCAAACACCTGCCCCGTTTTGAGTTTTTCCAGACATAAATTCACACTGGAAACTAATGTTTAAACCCTTGAAAAGGAGCTAATTTTGAGAAAGGAGATGAAAAGACACCACACCAAGATGTAATTCTGGAAAAAAGTGAGGTGGGTGGCAGTGGGTGAGAGCTTAATTAATATTATTTAATCATCAGGCATCAAGCTAACAAATTACTGAAAGAATAAAAATGTATATAAACCATTGAATATAGAGCAAAAGAATTAAAACTAGTAACTTTAATCAGATCCCCAGGGAATCCAATATGCCAAGTTTAACCCGGCACCTAACCACGTGGTTGCTTGTTCAGTCATGGAAGCAAGGACGAGATATATAAACCAGGTCTTTTCCAGGGAGTGTTACAGTATCTATAAATCATCATTTTGTTCTTCAGAATGTCCAAGTCTATTCTCAAGGCCTTGTTTACAGGAGAACATTAGTATTCTCTGGGCACATCGATGTGAAGAGAACTTTAAATAGCACAGGAGAAAAGTGTTCTTGGTAGTCACACAGCCTATGATAAACTTTGAAGTACAAATGAGAAGTGGAAGTGAATGTTAAACGTATGCCTTGTCCTAAAACTTCATGAAAAATGAAATGTACAAGAAAAGTTGGATCCCTGCCATGACACCCATTACAGTGTAGACTAAGGCTCTGACCTTTCGTGTTATACTCACTGTGTTTTTGACACATTTAGTCAATTAAAACAGGTGAAGTGTAATTTGTTTTTCTTAAGTTTAATACAGCATGTCAATAGAAGTTAACCAAAATTTATAGTTGGAACACTAAAGCTGCCACATGCACTTAAACAAATGAACACAATTTATCATGGTTGAAATAAAGAGAACATCATGGGCATTTGACTTTATACTTCACATAAGCGTGTTGCCAAATATAGGAAAGCAAGCTCCTTCTCACACTTCCAATGGAAAAGACATTTTAGTTCACATTAAATATTGGTGTGAAAAATCTGGCAGGTATCCAGTCCTAAGGAGTGTTAACGTTGGCACTTCCACTGTGTACTTTTACTATAAATTGTTGTAGCGTTTATTTGACATGGAATACCCAAAGGATTGATGAGCAAAGAAAGAAAGATTTTTTTATTGTGCCGTATTACCTTTTTCAGACATCTATACTAAGCCTTTACATCTTCAAAGTCTAAACAAGTAGCCACCTGTATTCAATCGATGTAAGATATTTTTCATGAAACTATAGCTTGCCTTTTTATAAACCTATAAAAGCACACATTTTCCATTTTATTAGTCAGCAAAGCAGTGGCAGATTTAATAATAAAACTTATAAATACAGTTTCTTTATAGAGAGCTTAACTTTTTTGCTTGTTTAAAATGCCACGAGAACAACCAAACTTATTTCGGTTTCTGTCCCTATCACATAGAAACAAGTAGCAACAATTTTGTACATCTTTGTATTTAAAAAATTCACCTAGCACTCTGACCATGTATATTGCAGCCTATAGACTCTTAAAGATTTAAGAGAAATATGATACCACTAGAGGAAAATTATTCACTACAACCAAATACATGTATTTGATTTTAGCATCCATAATATGTATGTCATTTACACATAGCTACAATAATCAAGCACTATGAAGTTCTAACAGCAATTTAAAGTAAGTTTCTGTCCCATTTTTATATTAAATAAAATGCTTCCAATTGTAACTGCAACATAAACATTCAGTCTTATGGAAAAAATATGAGGTGGATATTTGATTAGATTTTAAAAGTTGGGACTGACATGAGTTAATCAAGCTGTAATATTTGGGGACTAATATGAGGGCATACAGAAACTCTTATGTGAGATTTTAGATTTTAAAAAGATAGAATAAATATATAATAAATAATAATCATATTTGAAAAATATCTAGTAAGACTCTACTGTTTTTTCTAAACACCTAAGTTAAAATTCTTACACTGGAGAAGACTGGTTTTTAATGTTTCACACAATCAATTATGTTAACATAATCAATAGTTTCAATGTTTAATTTAATCAAAGAGATAATCTTTGATTAAATTAAACATTGAAACTATTATGACGAAATTATTTCTCTTAATCTTTAAGTAGTTTCACCCATTTCAAACTCACAGGACTAGACTCATAGCCAGATATGGACAGTTACATTTACCCTGTAGAGACCCAGATAGGTCTGGAAAAGTTTGCAATCAATCTTTTTCTAACTTGACTACCACACATTTTAAGATTAAGAGTAACCTGAAGTATTTTTAAACTTTGCAAAATTAAACATATGTTTATTTTTGAGGTAATGGAATGCATAATAAACTCTTACCTGGCAATAGAAGCTTCCTAGCTATTTAGTCCTCTGCTGGGTTTAAATAATGATAAAACAACTAGTTAATTAGGCGATTTCAATTATGAACCTGCTTCTTAAAATAAAAATGGTGGTGAGATGGTTATTTTATATCAGAAAAAAAAAAGTTGTAGAAAGAATTTTTATTTTTCAAACAACCTATGTGGCCTTCTGCAGACAAATTTATAGTGTACTATGTGTCACTGAAGTACAAATATTTAGAGTTTTTGTTTTATGATATGTTTCAAGTAGCCTAACAATTATATACACACACAATCTCAAGGGCTATAAAATAAAAAGGTTAAATAGCAATGAGATATCACTACCTATTTGTTACTGGTAGCAATTAAAAGACTTGTAACACCTACTGTTGATAGAGATATGGAAAAGCATACACTCATGCATTGCTAGAGAAAGTATAAATTGTTACAGCATTCTGGAAAAACTATCCGGCAATATCTATTAAAATTTAAAACACCCTTCAAATCAGCATCCTAGTTACTGGCAATCTATCCTATAGAAATAGAGTACTGGCAGATAAGGATGGTAAATGCAGTTTTTTAGGGCAGGAGCAAAAAGTGGGGGTAGTGGGGAGTGAATGTCCACTAATAGGAAAATTTTTGAACCATCCCATGAGATAACATGCAGCAATTGCAAAGAAGTATATCAATCTATAATCAATGATTTAAAAAGTTTCCATAATATGCTCTTAATAAAGGTAAGAGACAGAGAAATCTATGGTATATTATCCCACTTTTCTAAACCAAGCAATACCAAAATATTTGTATATATACATGATTACAAATATATATGAATGTATGGCCATACATGTGAATATAATTATATGATCACAAATTAAAGTAAGCCAAGATACATATCAAGTTGGCAACAATTACAACTAGAGTTATTCAGTTGGTGGGAGAAGAGACGGTGAACAAAAAGTAAATTGCATTTTTAAAAGGTTCATACCATAAAGGCAAAATTATTATATGATCACTTTTTCATAAAATCTTTGGGTATATGTGTATATTTCTTTAAAAGATACATGTAACAATAGTTAACAAAATGTTGGTGGTATTCTTCAGATAATTACCCAGCAGTGGAATAGTGGTGTATACAGATGGCAAATCATAATGTTGTATATTGAAACATATAATATTAGAAACCAATATAATCTCAATTTTTAAAAATGTTGGTTTTTTCTTAATGTGCAGAAATTTTGGATATTTTCTTTCTCTCTTATTGGCTAATTTTTTAAATGATGATCATTATTATGTATAAAATATATGATGAAAGGGTTATTTTCATTGGAGGAGAAACACCTCAACACTATAGAAAGGGTATACTAGCTTAAATTTTTCTCAATATAAATACTGTGGGGAAAATTTTTAAGCCTTGAAATGCAAAGAAACATCCTTATTTTTAAAGGAAAAAATCATGACAAAAAAAGTGTGGCGTATGCTAACAGCTGGCCTCACTATCCTTCCTCCCCTTCTGCCATTGTGAGATTATCTCCGTGTTTTATCTGGACACAGGGGCGCTGAGAATAGACACTACGTTTCCCAGTCTCCCTTACAGGTAGGAATGCGGGAACGTGCTTAAGTTCTGCCAAACCGCATGTAAGCAGAGTTAATGTGTGCAACCCTTGGGCCTGGAACATGGAAGCAATAGTGTGGGCCCTACGCAACCAGAGCAAACTGCAGGGACTATTACGGAGCAAGAAAAGATAAGAGAGTTATCATATCATAACCCTGGACTGCTTATGACTGGATTATTCCAAGAGAAACGAGTGCACTTTTACTTTTATAAAGGCAACATTATTTTATTCTTTACATTGTTAACAGATGATACTCCTTACAAATACAGAGTTTTGGTATCTAGAAATTGAGCAACCTTACCAAAACTTAAAATATGAAATATTAATTTAGTGGTCAGATTGTGACCAGTAAGAAAACAGATACTGCAGGCTGGAAAGTTGGTGGTCTTTGGTATGTCATGGTACATTATTTGATTAACTCTACTATTTGGTTAGCTATAGACTCTAATACCTTACAATACAATCACATGCAGATAGACTCTGTGAGTGAGACCAACTGGAGGGAAAATCAGAATACTGGTGAGAGTTGGCTTTTCCGTGCCAAGGTTAACATTCTAGCAAGAGAACTTAATTCAAAAGAATTATAAGATATTATTTAGAGCAGATTTAGCAAGAATAAGACTGGCCCAGTTCTCTCAAAAACATCCCACAGATAAATGGTGCCAGTCTAGTGACAAAGATCAGATAAAGATGTGGCCTTTTGCCTTCTCATACAAGACTGCTGCTATTTCAAAGGACCTACAAGTAGCCGTAAATAAAACTTAGCTAACTTTATTGAAGAAAAAGAAAGTACAAATACACAGAATAATAAATGACAAAGGCAAAATAAATAAACCTTTGAAAATCATGAGATTCCACATTGCATAATTCTATGAAAATAAATTTGAAAACCCAGCTAAAATAGTGAATTTCCTATAAAATACATTTATCAAATTTGGCCTTCTCAGTCCAGATAAGTATTAGTTCTTTATAGCCACCATACAAAGTTACCACATACTTAGTGGTTTAAAACAACACAAATTTATTATATTATAGTTCTGTAGGTCAGAAATTCAATACAGGTCTCACTGAACTAAAATAAAGATGCCAGTTGGCTGCTTCCTTTTCTGGAGACTCTAGAGGAGAATTCGTTTCCTGCTGCCTCGTGTGTTGGCAGAATTCATTTCCTGTAGCTGGATGACCGAGGTCCCTGTTTTCTTACTGGCTATCAGCTGAAGGTCATTCCCTGCCTCCAGAAGTCACCCACATTGCTTGGCTCGTAGTCCCATACTTCATCTTCAAAGCCAGCAACTATGGGTACAGGTCAAATCTCTCTCATGTTGCATATTTCTGACCCAGCAGGAAAAAGTTATTCACTTTTAAGTTTTCAAAGTATGAAACAGTCCAGGATACTCTCCCCATTTTAATGTCCTTTCCTTCAATCACATCTGCAAAGTCCCTTTTCTCTTGTAACATAACATGTCCACAGGTACTGGGGATTGGGGTATGGACAACTTTACAGTCCCTTATCCTGTAATGGACCCAAATACAGATTTCTTTAAAAAAAAAAAAAGATCAGTTTTCATAGGAGAAATAGAGAACGAGGCCTCAAAAATTACATATGCAGATGGTCTCAGCCAGACCTTTAAAGACTAGATAATCCAATGCTACTTAAATTTTTCCAAGTATAGATAATACATTTCCAAAAGTTTTATTACAAAAAAATATAGTATTGATACATAAACCTGATAAAATCACAGTAAAGAAAAACACAGACCAATCTCACTTTGGAATATTGAGGCAAAAAATATTAAATAAAATATTCGGAAATAGAATCCAATAGCACATTTAAAAATTAATATATCATGATCAAGTAAGGCTTATTACATAAACATGAGTGATTCAATGTTTAAAAATCCATTAATATGACCATCATTTTAAAAGATCCAAAATATTATTTGACTATTGACAAAGATATTTAAAAAAAAAATAGAATTCAAAACTCATTTCTGATAAAACACTTTGTAAAATAGAAAAATATGGATTTTTCTTTAAATCGATAAACTATATTTACCTCAATCCTAAAGTCACCATATTACTTACTGGTAAACACTAGAAACATTTCCACTGGGAACCAAAACAAGACAAGGATGCCTGCTATTCTACTGCATTAACTATTTAACACATTACTAACACAACGAAACTAGAGAAAAATAATTGGAGATAAAAGAACTGGAAAAAAAATATATTCTGTACATGGTATAACATTTTACTTGGACTATCTGAATCAATGATAAAACTATCATAAATAAAATTATTCAATAAGTTAGCAAGATACAAAATTGTGCAAAAATCTATAACCATAATATACATAAATAATAACCAGTCAGGAGATATAATGGCAGAAAAAAATCAACAAAGAAATAAAAGTAAACATTTTGTAAATTAACAGTGATATACAAAAACGATTGAGGAATATTACAAACACTCCCAAAAGACCAAAGTGAAATTGACCAAAGGAAAGACGGTGCTTGTTCTTCATTGGGATGACTGAACAACAACAAAAAGGGTTATCAGGTATTCCCCTAGTTAATACAACCGTAATGTGATTTTTCAAAACATATATGAGATTTTTTTTCCCAGAGTTAGACAAGTTAGCTCTAAAACTTGTGTATACATGCAAAATACATGCAAGTTTAACTGATAATCCCCTCATTAAAAAAAAAAGAAAGAAAGAACCAAGAGGGAAGTGATTAGCTCTCCTATGTATCAAAATATGGCATATAAATAAACAGCCAGACTAACACAACAGAAAAGGAAGTTTAAAAATAAGTTCAACTACATATGGAAATTTAGAATATAATTGTGATAGCATCTCACATCTGTAAAGACAAGATGGACTTTTTAATAAGCAGTGTTGCAACATGGGTAATCATTCGGGAAAACAAAAAAATGTAAAAGAAAAAAGATAAATGCCAATTTAGGAGAACCCTTGCAACATATTTCAAAAAGAAAGTCAATCTGCCCAGTATACAGAGAACTCTCAGGGCAAGGAGGAGCATTTAAAAAATTTTTTTTCGACTTTACTGAAGTATAATTGACAAATAAAATCATGAAATATTTGAAGTGTAGATATATATTCACTCTGAAAATGTTTATTGAGAACCTACTTAGTGTAAAGCTCTACACCTGAATTTGGGAAATGGGATGATGTTATGCATGCACGCGTTTGTGCAAAGTAGGAAAATCCCCTCGAAGGCCTTTCCACCTCGGTAGCATCCCCTTTGGCAGTCAAGGGCAACTGCATACTAATTTCCTGCACGTGTTTTTCATTTTACTATTTGCCTTCTTGAAGATCCTGGAATGCAAAATGAGCCACGAAAAGGACTATAAAAATCCTTTGATATTTTAAGATAAGGAAAATATCCCTATACATCATAATATTTATTTGAAAACTTTTAAAATGTAGTTACTTAAGCTATTTTTATTAGAATATAAGGTCCTAATTTTAAAAGTAAATTTCTGCCATTTTTTATTGCAACCATTAAAGTAGTCAGTTGTGTGCTTATTTAACCCTGATTTTAACTTGAAATATCTAATATGACAGTAATTACATTACTCTCAATTCAATATTTGGCTCTACATTTCATGTCACTCGTAGCTCTAACTACACTATCTAAAAATTCTGAGCTTAGAGCCTTCCATTATTTCTTACTCAAACATACTGAGTTCAAGTTTGTTTAATAATTTGTTTAATAATTTTATTTAAACAAGACTATTTATTTGCTTTGGTAGGAAAATTGTTGTGTTTTTTTCCCTTAATAGGTTATTCTTATTGTCATAAAAGAGAGAACAAGGGCAATGTATGTTTTCTATCTGACGAGAGAACTATGCCCACTTTTGTATTATTTACATGACAATGATCAAGGCCTCGGGCATCTCCTGGGAACTGATGGCTGACTAGGAGACTGGCTGAAGGCCATTAACCTGGGCAGTCATCAATTTCCTTAGCAAACCTGGGTTGAAGCCATTATTTCTATTATGAAATCAATAACACATCCCTCATCACCACCACCACAAAAAAAAAAAAGAAAAGAAAAAAACTCAAAAATAACTTTAGTCTAGAATTTTTCTTAAGTGCATTCAATCTGTAGGTTATAATTTAAAAGACAGGTCACTGAAATCCTGAACTTCTTAGTAACGTGAGAGGCTTTCTCGCCTAGATATGAATGTCATGAACGTTTGTGATTATTTCTTTGCTGTGACTTAGGAGTCATGTTAAAAATAAAGTTTCTCTCCCTCTCTCTCTCCTGCCCCCTCTCCTCCTCTCCCACTCGCTCTTCCCTCCCTCTCTCCTGAGGTCTTCAGTGAGCAAGTTTCCACTGAAGGTATAACTGCAAAAGCAGCGTGTGGTAGGTCACACAATATACAAATAATTGGAGAGTGCATGGAACTATGACTCTACAATGTTTTCATTAATGGCATTTTCTCAGAAATAAATGTGTGAAAGAATTGTTTCTTCTTAACAACTTAACTCAAATGGATCTAAGAAAACTAGCATTCACATAATTAAATAAGGCATAATGTGTCAGTCACTGCTTTGATGCCCTAAACATCGAGGCTGGCAAGAGGAAGACCCTGATCTGGACAGTACCACCAAAAAGCAGCAACATTTGGAGCCCTGTAAGAAGCAAAAGGATGTATTATAAAATAAATGTTAAAGAACCTCAGCAAATGCATTTCAGGGCATGAAAGCACCATGTCAAACAAAGGGAAGACACCCTCCGTCGATACTCCGGTTCAAACATTTAGAGATGTCACCTCTCTTCTGTCTCTCAGAAGTTCCTACATTTTTTTAGGCTCGAGTGAAGTGCTACTAACTTCCTAAAAAGTAAATAAAGAAATTGAAAAAAATAAAAACAAAAAAAACTTTGTCTACAGCCATACCACCCTGAACAAGCCCGATCCCGTCTGATCTCGGAAGCTAAGCAGGGTCGGGCCTGGTTAGTACTTGGATGGGAGACCACCTAGGAAGAGCAGGTGCCGTAGGCATAAAAAATTAAAAAATAAGGGATTGTAAACTGACAAGGTCCTTGCAGTCTGTGAGGTCAACCAAAGGTTGCCTCGCCTAAAAAAAAAAAAGTCATCAATTTATTTTCCTCACTCTTACATTACATTACATTGAATTACATTAAAATGTGCTATTTGGGGGAGGCTAGAAAAGGGTAAAGAGGATTAAATATATGGTGACTCAGAAGAAGATTTGACTTTGGGTGGTGAACACACAATGCAATATACAGGTGATGTATTATAGAATTGTACACTTGAAACCTATGTAATTTTATTAACCGATGTCACCCCAATAAATTTAATTTAAAAACTTTTCATACATGTAAAAAAATGTGCTATTCCAGGGCAAGTTATTATTATTTAATGTAGTAAGAATGACTAATCATCTAAGATATACCAGAAATAGTTGATGCATGATATGCAATTGGAGTCTCAACTCGCCTTCTTTTCATTGATCTAATTTCTGTCTCAGTCACTCCTTACCCTAAAAATAAGGAAGAGTGATAGTGTCATACTCTAATCTGTCAATATGTTTACATCACTTCCTAGTAGGTCCGTATCTTAGAGACTATTGACATACCCCCGTTTATGGGGCCAAATGGCTTCACTGGAAAATTCAACCAAACATTTAAGAAGGAAATAGTGTCAATTCTATACAAACTGTTCCAGAAAATGAAGAAGAAAGAAGACTTCCCAGCTTTTCTCAATGAGGACAGAAGTTTTCTGATATGAAAACAAGGCAGACATTATCAGAAAAGAAAACCACAGACCAATATTCCATATGCACATAGATGCAAAAATTTTAAACAAAATTTTAGCAAATCAAATCCAACAATATATAAAAAGGATACTACAACATGGCTAAGCAGGGTTCATTAGAGGAAAGCAAAGTCGGTTTAACATTCAAAAATCAATCAGTGGAATTCACCACAGTAACAGACAAAAAGATAAAAACCATGTGATCATCTCAAGAAATGTAGAAAGAGCATTTAACAAAGTTAAATAAGCAAATCTGCTAAAATTTCTTAGCAAAGCAGTACTTGAAGAGAACTTCCTCAACTTAGTAAAGGGCGTGTATAGAAAACTTACAACTAATATCATATTTAATGGAGAAAAACTAAAAGCTTTTCCCTTAAGACAGGAAAAAGGCAATGACGTCCCCTCTTAGCACACCTCCTCAACATTGTGCTGGAAGTTTAAGGCAGTTCAATAAGGCAAGTAAAAGAAATAAAAGGTATCCAAACTGGAAAGAAAGAAACTGCCTCTATTTGCAGACAAAATGATCATCTATGTAGAAAATCCTTCAGAAATTACAGAAAAAAGCTATTAGAAGCCATAAAAGCACTAGAAGAAAATTTTTAAGATAATCTTGTAGTGAGGAAACTCTAACTGTAACACAAAACCCAGAAGCTGTAAGAGAAAAAAAGCGATTTATTTGACTACATGAAAAAAAATTATAATCAGTGAAAAATGCTATAAAGAAAGTCAAGAGACAAAAAAGAAATTGGGATAAAATACTTTCAACTCATGTCACAAAGGAGTAATTTCTTAATGTATTAACAGCTCCTGTAAGCCAATAAAAAATATCAGAACCCAACATGAAAATGGGCAAATTATAAAACCAGAAATGTCACAAAATGTTAAACATGTTTTTAAACATGTTAAAATATATTCAACTTCATAATATAAGAACTACAAATTAAACCTATTTTATATCAATATAAAAATTTTTTTCACCTGTTGGCAAACATTTTTTAAGTTTCATATCTTCTGCTAGTGAAGATGTATGAAAATATATTGTAGATGGGAGTGAAAATTGGTGTATAACCTTTATGGAAAGCAATTTGTTAATATTATGTAAAATATAAGATTTGCATCCCTTTTGATGTAACAAGTTCACATCTAGGAATTTCTTCGACAGATATACTTGCATGTACAAAATAATCTGTATATCGTTAATTGGTACAGCTCTGTTTGTAATACCAAAAGATAGAAAACAACTTAATTATCCATAAATGGAGGACTAATTAATAATTATGTCATATTAATACAATGCTGGCACTAAAAAGAATGAGCTAGATCTTAATATAATACTATAAAAGGATTTCCAAGATATACTGGTGAGTTTCAGAAGCACCGTGTAGGAAACTGACATAAACAGGATGGTGGACTAGGAAGCGCAGAAGAAATCCCGTGGAGCTCGAAACCAGCAGATGTCTGCATAGAAAAGCATACGAAACATCTTACCTGTGTCACCTCATCCCCCATGGAAAAAAGAGAGTGGAAGTACCCCAGCATCCTCATCACCACTGCGGACTTCTGTAGCCTTTGCTACCTACGACCCCCACAGTCTTCACAAGTGCTGAGCTCAGAGACATAGATAAGGAGAGTTTGCGGGACTGGCGACAGCCATTGAAAGTATTAGCAGTCAGTGAAGGAAACACAGTGGACGTCTGTTCTAGCCCTGGAGAAGCGCGAAGCTCTTCCCAGAAGCCATTAGACACAATTTTAAATACAGTACAACATCCACATCCACATCCCCACCCTGTCCAGTGGTTCAGGGAGAGGCTGAAGTAACAAGGTCCCCGAAATCTGCAGCCACTGAAATTTCCTGAGTAAGTTTCCAAAGTGGCTTGAAATAACCACGATCTAGGAACTATTCAGAAGTCAAAAAAACACTAGCAATTGTGTGAGAACGAGCCACGTGGCAGTTATTAACATCAAAAGCTAATTGCTATTTAGACACAAAACACTATTTCCAACTGGATAGTCGTGTCGCCTAAAGACATTTCAGGCACTTAAAAAGTAATTGAGCCAAAATGAGCCGTCATGTGCTATCCTAGACATGTGTAGTTTTTATAAAACTGAAATCATTTATAATTCAGCCTTTACCCAGTTTTAATTTTCTTGAGGCATAATCTGGCAGCGTGTGAAACCAACTGATTCCTCTATTTTCTTTCTCATTTAAGCCAAAATTCCCAGGAGAAAAATTGCATTTACTTCCCCAAGCTTTATCAAAAAGAAACAAAACAAAACAAAACAAAACAAAACAACCAGAGCACAGCTTATTTGAACCATGTCGATTACAGAATGGTTGAGTCAATCACCGCAACGAGAGGTGATCACAGGGACTAGATCCGAAGTGCGCTCCACACGGGCACAGTGAGAGTCAAAACTGCAGGCACGGCTAGACTGCAAGGCGCTGACCGCACTGAAACCAGAGCCCTACCTCTGCACACCATTCACAAAACCGAACTGATGGTAATGAACTCATGATTAGTTCATTTCAGCTAATATATGAGCCTAAGCTTTTGCTGAGTGATGTAATATTTCAAAAGTGGGACTGTGTGATGGAATTTATTGGACTTCCTGAAATCACCAATGTAATTGTTTTTGCTGTTCACATATTAGGCATAGTCTCGGGGGGAAAAGCTGATTCTTCTCATATAATACTCTTTCCCTGAAGTTTGAAAGTCTGTCATCTTTCTCAATATACTCACTTCGTTAAAGAGTTTACGGCTTGCAAGAGGGTCACAAAGTCTGAGTAACAAAATGACTGTCCTGACAGATTTAGACAATAAAACCACCAGATTGTGACATAAATGTTTTTCTCAGAGGCTGTTTCTGAAACACATACTAAATGCAAATATTGAAACACCTGCATGCCAAACACAATTCTTTTAACAGATGTTAATCCCTGTGTGTTTAGCCAATGGATTTAGATCACATAAATGTAACTTACCCCCTTCAGACCATCTTGGAAAACTACCAATTACCTTCTTTTAATTTGAAAAAGAAACTATTACTCCCTACATTATAATTTCAGTTTTATACTTTATAATGGGAATACATAAAAAGCAAGCACAAAACATGAAAAGCCAATTTGAAACTCAGGCAAAGCCTCTAGACTACATTACAGGTAATTATGTAAATTATCTACTTTTAGCACAGAAAATTTACAAAGATTGATAAGTATACAAATTTTTTTTTAATTTTTCTCCATGGCCCTGAAACCTGAATTCTTTATTTAATCTACCACTAATCAGAACAACCCACTGAAGAGCAGTCATCTTTTTTTCCCTCCATTTCTGAGACCTGGTGAGCACCCTGGCTCATAGCTGAAACCTGCTGATATCCCTTAGGTTATTTCCTGCTTGGGAATGCCTCTAAGAGATCTTTTCTTTTTTTCTCTCTTTATCTACATATGGACCTTCTTTTTCACAGTAGTTTTGATGTTCACAGCAAAATCGAGCAGAAAGTACAGAGATGTCCCATCTATTCCAGCCCAACACATACATAGCCAACCCACTAACAACATCTCCCACCAAAGTGGGACATTTGTTACAATGGATAAACCTACACTGACACATCATCATCACCAGAGTCCATATTTGACATTAGAGTTCACTCTTGGCATTGCACATTCTATAGGTTTGGATAAATGTGTAATTACATGTGCCTACCATTATAGTATCGTACAGAACAGCTTCACTGCCCTAAAAATCCCCTGTGCTCCTCTTATTTATCTCTCTCCTCAATCCTGATCTTTTAAATTTTTCTTCAGCCACCTCCCCATTTTTCCAGCCTTGAATCATCCTTTTGAGTCAACTGTTTAATAATAATGAAAACCACCATTTTCGTGCCCAGTGGTACGTACCAGACCCTGCAATAAGTGCTTGACATATACTATGTCATTTAATTCTCAAATATACCAAAAAGCGGGCTTTATTTTTCATATTTACTCTGAGATAACTCAGCAAGCTTGTAATATTATTTGACTCAGTGAACAAGTCGTGCAGTCTAGATTTTAAGCCAGCTCCAAAATCTATGCTTTCCACTAGGCTCTTATGCCTCTCTCACCCTATAAAGTATTGTTCCATAGGGGAGCCTTCTATTTTCATTTTAAAACGCATCTTGTTCTTTTTTAGAGATATGTAGAAAAAAAGGAAAATGTTTACTTAGGTTGCCAAATTATTTTGAATACACATACTGGTCTCATTCTCTGCTTCTGTACCAGGAGCCAGAATGAAAAGACTTGCACTATGCAGCTACCTAGTTAATTTTTAATAAATATAGACTTGTTGCTTGATTAATTAGTTATCTACATGGCGCATTCTATCTCAGAGTTTTGTCTTCCACCTTGCTGCCACCTATCTTCTGCACATTGCATGGTTCTATTTATCCAAAAGCTTTTAGATAAAAACAGAGCCAGCCTTGTCACATGAGCATCCCTTCCATTTGCTGTGTTTAATCAAAGATAAATCAACACAGGTCACTTACTGGAGATTAAACTCTAGTAAAGTCAAGCCAAGTTTCAGCTGTAGAATCCTAGCATGCTCTATCATAAGAGCTTTCGGATTCCTAATTAGAAATTCTGTTTCTTTGCTCACTATCGAAAGGCAAATTATTAGAAACTATGGGTAATTATTTATCATTTTGTTACCATGGACAGCATTTCCAACCATGGCCTTTTCTCATACTCACATATATCCTCTAATACCACCTACAATATTGAATAATACAGTGGATACAAAATAAGCTCCAAAAATGGTTTCCTCCCTCAAAGACTTCAGAACCTCCTTGTGAAGAAAATATTGACTCATTTGAAACCATTAGAAACAGGGAAGTATTCGAAGATTAATAATAAAATGCTAGTTGAGGCTGTAATTGCATTGAAAATTCAGAGTGAGATAAGATTTCTCTAAAGTGTAGGCATCAAGACAGTTGACTACGGTAGCCCTTAAATTTTTGATTTTCAGGAATGGATAATAATTAACAGATATAAAGGAGTAAGGCTATTGTTGAAAGACAATTCTCCGAGGGTCTGTCACAGTTCTGCATTTCTCATAAACAAAGGCACTGCCATTGTTCCAAACTCTTTTCAGGGATGTTCGTATAGCTAACCACATTGGAAAACAGAGATAATGTCTACCTCCAGAGTGAAGGAACAGGCATGCCTACTGTCCATTACAAAATATTCACGTTCCTTAAGCTCAGGGTTCCTCTCCTGTGATGCCATCGATTGCACAGATATCACCTCTCCATGTGGCCCTCTCAGAAATGGAGGTCAGGACACTGACACAAAAGCTAACACTCTGGTTACTGCTATTGCTGTGAGTCATGAAACTAACGCAGGTCAACGTGTTAGCCTGCCAAGTAGGGGAAAGTGTCAGACCCTTTTTAGTTCCTAACAGGTAGATTTGAGACAGAGGGCGCAGAACAAATAAAAATCTAGGACCAGGAATATGCACGGGGAAATACAGAGAAAGATATGAGTATCTATGCAGACCTAAACAGCATCACTGGAGTTGGTCCTTATAACTGAACTAAGAATGAACCAGATTCTGCCAAATGAGTTCATTTATAGCCAAGATTGAAATTGGCAACATTGTGAGAGAAATTTTTTTTCCAGGTACCCTTTAAGGTAATAGAATAATATATTTGGTTATCTGTGGCAGAAAAGATTCAATTCATTCCCTAAAAATGACTAGCACATGATGATGGACTTACAAAAGCTCTGACCCACTGTGACTTCACTGCTCAAAATGATGGCATGGAAAGCACTGAAATGTTTGCAGAGTTTCTTTTCAGTGAGTTAAATTTAGACTTTACAATTATGTTTCACTTTCCACGTTCCTCACAGGAAGTTTAGAACTAAATTGAACTCTCAATGGTCTGAATGGTTCTGTTCTCATTCTCTCCAGCTTCGACCTTCACATTATACTTCCTCTGGTCTTGACTCCCTATTCGTGCATACTTTTAATCTTATTTTAAAGTGTGCATAACTCTTACATGTATCACCTCAAATCTTTTCTGGAATGAGGTAGACGATTAGTCAATATGAGTTTATTGATTATTGAAATGGCTAAACGAACTTTGCTGAATCTATTAACTGCTTGCCCAAAACTTCACCTCCTTTTCTCCATATCCTTCCAAAGGCAGAAGTAGAATTCTAGTCAGACGTGCATTGAGGAGGCAATGTGACTACACTCTGCAACTTCTCGATGCTATGTAATAATTATCTGTTCATTCAATAGACAAATCTAGAAGGAAAAAGGAAATCAGTTTGAAACAACTTAGGTTCTTCCCCCAAAATTCCAAAGTTTCACATGATCGTGAAGACAGAGGGTGCCATCCAGATGATGTCTAGATACCATGATGACTGGCTCTACACAAAAATGTACAAAGAATATGCTTATAGGTTAGTTGACATATCTGGGCATATGGCATCGTACCGGTAATATATCCTTTTCACTTTATACTTTTCACCTTTAAGTCCATTTACAAACGTCATCTAAAATTTGTTGACACAAAGTATCACCTGGTTTAATTAAATTGAAATAGGACAGGGAGTAGTGCCTGCACAATTGGAAGATGCTTTCCAAATGTTGTTCTTCACTGGAAGTATGTAGGATCAGTAAAATAACAATAATTATTTCAGCACCATAAATCAAGGTAAAATATGTGTTTCCAGAAGTGTCTAGTAGAACGAACACCTTCCAAACCTAAGTCATCTCAACATAATACAGCTGTCTGAAACAACGCTGGAATTTCTGTGTTTTTCTTTTGTTAGTGAGAAAGCACCTTTTGAGGCATGGCTGATTTGTGAGATTTACAACATCATACTTAAGAATTTAGGAAAAAGATAAACAAGAGGAGGGTGACTGTAATGCTTTGAAAAAAATTATTTTTAATTTTACTTACAAGGATCTTCTCTAAAAGGCAATCAAGTATGCAAATGTAAGGCCTGTGGGGTGGAAGGGTGCAAGACATAACAGCGGGTAGGAAAGAACACTGTTTTTAACCACAGTGTCAAGACATAAAAACAGATGAAAGAAAGGATCCATTTAAGTCTATTCCCATAATGGATAAGCCAAGATTACACCTACCTAGAATGGTAGTGCACTGCAGAGGTTAAGAGCCAGACTTCAGGATTGGGTAAATTGTCAGGATCAGTCAAATTTGACCCAAATTCAGCAGTCTTCCCTTAGTGAGGGATCCAAGAAGGGTTAAGAATGGCAAAGAGAAGGGAGTCTGAGAGCCAGATGCAATATCTCATTAGATTTTTCTCTGGAGCATCAGAAATTCTAGATTGGTAACATCAAGCCGGGGTCAAGGAACAAAGCAGCAGAGGAAAAGTTCTGTTACATTTGCTATCAATTTCTGGAGTGAAGTGCAGGCTCCAACACTTCTCCCGTGCTCATCACTACTTTACTTTCTCATTACCTGTTCTGGATTAATTGTGGGGCTGATGAGCTTTGTAAGAATTTCCTATACAGCAGAGTCTAATATAGGACAATTTTTTTGGAAGTTGGGGGTGGGGAGATGGATGAGAAATTCTCCATTCTCTGATTCTTCAGTAGAAGTCACAGAGTCATGCTACACTCAAGACTGCTGAGGGCAGAGGGGTTGTTTTGTGGACAGCGTGGTGTCCTCTGCAATGCCTATATAAGTGCCAGTAAGTATTTGCTAAATCAAATTTAATCGAGTTGCTTAGCAAGTTCTATTTATTTCTGGATAACAGATCTATATTTTCCTACAATTTGATGATTTCTTATTTATGATTGATGGTTCCCAACTTCAACATTTTTAAAACTAGGGTATATTGGTTTGCTTTGGTAAGATATTATTCTTGTACTATATTTGTGCTTTATCCAAACAGAAGAAAAAGCATCAAAGTACAATAAAACCATACCTTGTATATGGCCCTTAAATAGGTGGTTTCTAAACACTTATAAAAGAGTTATAAAATTTAAGATAAATATAAACAAAAGTATATGTTATAGGCATGCCATACAAGCAAGGCTAGATTGATAACATGACATAATGGTCATTTAGTATCTTGCTCACAGTAGGTACTCGAATATATAACAAGTGATTAATTGGTGTTCTCGTAGACTCCAAGGCTTGGATCTTCGTGAATAGGCCATCCACATTCACAGGAACTTGTATGTTTCTGGAACTCTATAATTCAACTGCAGTAACGAAGAGAAATCTTCCCTTTCTGAGATGAAATACTCATTCACCAGTTAGCAAGCTTTGATGGTTGTCATAAGGTTATCTGTGGGAAAAGCAGGGAGTTGTGTAACTCTCGATTTTTATAGATGAGAAAAGTGTGATGCAGAGAGTCATTTAAGGAAAATAATGTGAAAATCATGGTAAGAGAGGTGGACTGAGACCAAGTTCAAATGACATTATGTGCCATGCAAGGTTTAGTGCCAGAAAGGCATAGAGTAATTTCAAATATGTGGATGACATGGTCAGACTTTAGAACCACCCCTTTGGTGATGTAGGATAGACCTCACACTCAAACCGTTTGTATTATCAGTTCTCTGGAATCCATACTCTCATCTCCCTCCCTCTGTAAATGTCATTCTCTTGGATAGAGATGTCTTCTCTTCCTTGCCCACCAGACTCATCCTTCTTTCTGTACAAACATGGCCTCCTAGTCGATGACTCTTAGGCAGTCAGTCAATTTTTCTTTTGTGCTCTCTCAGTAGCCACCTGGGACATGGTACAAAGGTTGTTGGTGCATCTGATCCCTCCATTAGACTGAGAGCTCTTTAAAAGCAGAGACTGGGTCTTAGTTATATTTCGAATTGAGAAGGCCTAGCATGGAGCCTATATATTAGGTACTCAAGAAGTGCTTGTCACTACATATGGGCAATGTTATGAAGAGGTAAAATTCTGCCTTCCCACTTCCTTTCACTGCCTCTCACACACTTGCTATTGCCTCCTCTCTGTGTCTTCAATTGCCTTTGGGAGGCCCAGAGCCCTTCATTTAATTGTCCCAATGAAACCTGTCCTCGAACATCTTAAAGTCTAGAACTGTCCCTTTCCTCTGTCCCTCAAGACCTACTCATTGCTTTCCAAAGCTGATCGCTGGCTAAACTAATTTATGTTGGATGATATATGATCCAATTTTCCTTTTTAGATATAGTTCCTAAAATCCAAAGGAAAGAATACCTAACGGTTGAATTTCAGACACAGAGGCTGTTGGCAGAGGCAGGCAGGGGAGATAGTTCTCTGTTATGGTGTACAGCCACTGATCCCTAAAATGACATTCTGTAGGCAGCTGTTGACACCTACATGTAGACATACAAAAACTGGAAAAAATATTTCAATTCACAAAAGCATGGTTATTTCAGTACTCCTCCAGCATACATATTTTTAATATGTAAATATGAGGTTTTCCTTTTCAAAACAACTATAACTTTATTGATTTTTTTGTGACGAAATGATATTATCCACTCACAAAGAAAAAAATTGCACACTTCACCATGGAGGAATCTCAAAAACATAATGAGAAAAAAGTCACACAAGAAAATGTCCAATATGGTTCCATTTATTTAAAGTTCAAAACAATCGAAATAAAGCCATATATGATTTATGGATACATTCATAGGTAGCTAAGCCATATAGAAAAGTAAAGAAATGATTAGCATAAAATTCAGGCAAGTAATTACCTCCATGAAAGAGACAGGGGCAGAAGGAAGGCTTGGCTCTAACATAAAGTAATATTCTAATTTTTTAGCTAGACATATATCCTCATATAAGCCATACATATACCTTCTTTCAAATGTATGGCACCTTTCACAATAACAAAAGAAAATCAAGCACTCTAAAAAACTATACAAAGAAAATAATATCCCAAAACCCACCACCCAGGACAACCTTCAAGACATCTTTCTTTTTACATACATGCACACGCACACATAAAAGTTTGTGTGTAAGATCATATACCATAAATACTGTTTGCAGCCTGCTTTTTTTCCCAACAATATACCATATGCATCGTTGTGAAATGAACTCCACGACATATAATTGAGTGAGGAAAAACATTGTGAGCTTACTAAGAACTCACACAAAAAGAAATGTTCTCACCCAATGTGATTAAATATATTTCCCTCAGATCTCCAGAATTCACATGACAAGAGAATTTTATAAGTTCCAAACAAATTTCCAGAGGATGCCACACAAAACTGACCTTTCTTAAGAAAGTAAACTTAGCTATACAACTTTTCTTTAATCCACAGTCAAAGCTAGACTTTTTTCACTTGTAAGCTAAATACTTCTTTACTGTGAAACAAATGTGCCAAAAACGATATTCGTCATTTTTAACACAGGAAAAAAAATAACTATATTACATCAGAGCCTATAAAATATCGAAAATGGAGGGGTGATTTTCTCACTTCTGACATACGTGTCATGTGTAAGACATAGACATATGGCATTTAAGTTCTGTTCTGTTAATAACAGAACTGTTTTCATTGAAGACCCCAAATTATGTCTCAATTATGGCATCATTTATGAATCTAATTGCCTGTTACTACTATGTTAGTAAACTATTGTTTTAAACTGACATGCCTTCTGGACCAAATTATTCCCATGTACAAACTACTTGCTAGCCAGAGCCTCAGTAAATATTTCCTATGAACTTGAATTTTTCAATATGGCAAGCCACAACTGGTAACCATACACTTCACACTCATGGCTTTCTATAAATGTTTTAGTTTGAAATAATAAATGCTTTTAAAAATACCTCCACTTTGATAGGAAAACCCTATTCACCTCACAGCTCATTCCCACTTTTTAGTAATTTTTCTCTCATCAAGTTGACTCAAATTGAAAACATATCACCAAGAACTGAGCCACATAACAGCCTGACATAGGTTCCAGAATTGGGGGGTGAGGGGCCAATGAGTGGGACCTGAGAACTTGTGGAGAAAGGGATTTTTCATATCAAAACATGATTGTAGGTTTGGAAAAGTGCTCGCAAAAAATAATTTTTGCTGAAGCAATTCCATGTGGTTCTAACCATCCCCCAAACCATGCTTTTATCAGTCTGAAAAATTGTAAGACTCCACACCTACAATTCAAGTTTCTCATTTCCTCCAAAGTAAACTAAATTGAATTTTTGCAGCTATAGCTGTTTAAAAGGATTATCTCTTTTTAAGGGAATGCAGTGTGCACGGATACTCCCAGTTCATGAAACTTTGTCATTCACAAAGCAGGAGACATTTAGAACATGTATTCACTGGTACGTAACACACCAGACAGCAACATGCCAGGACTTAATGAGATTTGAGGTAAACACTGTGATCACGGTGAATAAAAATATCTCACCAAAACCAGGAAAACTTTATTGAGGAATTAGAAACGGAACAATTTCTCTGGACACAGGTGAAGATTGTAACACTTTGATGAACTTCTTGGTTCTGTATTGTTTTCATGAGTCCCTATTATCTGCTCTCAATAAACCAATTTGTCAAATGGCGCATCATCTAGGAAAATGCAAGATTGCTCACTGAATCTGTTTTTAAAATTGTCCTGCTTAGATATGAAACATACTCATGAGTGGACCCAATGCAGGTGAAGTATTGAGCAAAATAAAAAGCAGATAAACTTCACATTTTGTGCAATACCAGATAGTCCCCTTTACTGTCAACTTCCATTTCAGTTTATATGCGTGATAAGTCACTCATGCTGAAGTATCCAGGCTCCATACCTCAAGGAGCTGGGCATTAATAATGGAGCTGCAGACAAAGGAAAAGATCGCACCTAAGATGGAATTCACATGTCCAAAGAGAGGGGGCAAACTCAAACTGGGAAAGCCTTGAATGCAGTCACATGAAACGCCAGAGAAGGATGGCAACAAATCATAGTAGGTTCTTCTGCTTCCTTGGCCTAGGAAAATATTTGTGTTATCATGGTCATACCAGTTTTATTTTTTTTTAACCTCAGAATTGTTTTGCCCGTTAAATTTTCTTTCTTTGCACTTTTATCTGTGGAAATGAATTCTACCTTCTTCCAACAAAATAATCATTTCTCTTCAGAAACATTTTAAAGCACATGCCTAAGAACATGCTGCTAACTTGTTTCTTTCCTGCTTTCCACTTCATCATAATGTTGATGTCGGATAAATAGTCCTAAAATTCTCCCATTGTTCCTTTGCCCCTTGCTCAAAATCTTCAGTGCTTTTCCAATGTCTATAAAATAAGGTCAATGTTCTTAACCCTGCTAGTCAAGATTTCCATAATACAGTACATCTCTTTTTTTTTATTTCTCTCCTACACAAATCCTTTGACTGGACTGAGGTAGACTTGTTACTGCCCCTCACACAGACAGGTTTCTGTCTCTGTACATTTCTCAAGTTGTGTTCCCTCCCCTTATTGATCCGCAGCTGTGCTGCAGTAACAAACAACCCCCCACAAATCTCAGTGAATTACAACACTTCATTCTTGATCCCATGCCCAAGAAGGTGCCACTATCTGGAACACCCTGTAGTCCTGGCAGAGAACAGAAGCAAAACATGCAGACACATTTAAAGCTTCTGCTCTGATGTGGCATGTGTCAGGATTCACTCATAATTCATTGGCCAAACAAGTCACATAAGCAAACCCAACATTAATGGGCTGAGAAAATACACTTCCCTTTAAAGCAGGCATTACAAATCACATTGTGACTAGGGGGAGTATATTAATCCTATTACAGAGACTATAAGAGGTTAATAATTGCAAATGAAAATAAAATCTACCCCACCGTCTGAATGATCTTCTCCACTCCTCTACTGATAGGTCTGCCCTCTGTCCGAGCCTTGGTTCAAGTCCCATTGTTTATCCACCTGTCTACCCTAAATACCACCTGCTATCACACATTTGGCACTTGACTTATGCTCCCGTATAGAACAAGCTATCACACCCTCTATCTATCCTGTATTCCTGACTGGACCAAAATCTTCCTGAGGATAAGATTTAATCTTATACCTCTTGATAACTTCAGTGATTGGACAAGGTTGTTCTGCCATAACTGTTTGCCGTTGAAAGAGATGTGGGTGATAACACTTTTCTGTAATGGGAAACAAGTTTCATTTCAAAGAAGAGACAAAGTCCAAAGGAGTACTATTGCCAAGTTTTAACGTATTCTCTTTGCTATTTACAGCATTAACATTAATAAATACATGGAGGCACAGCATGTTTGTACACACATTGGGGCCTGACCACTTATTAAAAAGAGTGTGTCGTATAAAGCAGGGCCATGCTTTAGGCTCCACCACAGTGGCTTCGCCATAGTTCTGGCCCCAGTATGAAAGCGGTAAGCTGGACAAGTAGAAATGAAACGATTTATTTTAATGAAAACTAGCGGTGCTGAAAATGATAATTTTAAGATATCTTGGTATTTTAAAGTAGTTTTCGTTCAATTCTTGTAACATGAATAGTCCTGAACCAGATTTACAAATCACATAAGTTAATAGCATTTTTTTCCCAAGAGAAAATCCCTTGCAACAAACCAGTAGGAGGCATAGTCACACATACTCAGGGTGTTACCCTTGCAAATTTTATTTTTAATATTGTATTACCTTTCTTCCAGCTAATCAGTATGCAGCAATTCATCCTAAATGATGCATGTTCATTTTCCTATATTATTTTTTAAATCACCACTCAAACACAAATCTAATGTCAGGAGGTGACTTCTGTCACATGAGATACAGTATCTTCATTCAACAGCTGATCAGAATCTCCCAGCACCTCCTCAGACACACCTTCCTTGGGATCACATCTATTCTCACATTCCTGCTCAGCTCTTTTCCCTTATTTGAAGTTATGTTCATGACTCTGAGCAATGCAATCATTACCTCTCCCACCCACAAATAGAATCCATTAAGTAAAAATTCATTCCAAACTCATCTTAGGGTAGTGAGGAAGACTGGGTAAACCCCCAAAGGTCTAGAGGTTGAATTTCATTTGCAAACCTACCCAGAAGTTCAACTGCTTATCCAGTCCTTATCCTAACTAGGAGAGTGGCCTAGGGATGTGCTGACAGGAAGGAATTAAGGCTCCACCAGGCACCAGTGAAAACCAGTTTCATAGCCCATTGTTGCACACTGCTTCTGAAAAGATGGGAGGAGAGTGAGAGAAGATGTTGAGAGAGTAACAGGTCAGGAAACCTCACTTCTAGCCTTTCCAGAGCCTCAGGGAAGAATTATTCATGCTGTTTCAAACTAGGAAGACCTAGTATTCCTACTAAGAAAAATCGCTTCTGACAAATAGGTCATTTTTAAACAAAGTGATTTTGAGACTTCTTTCCTAAAAATAATTTATTTTGTGACTTGAAGACAAAAAGCTTTGGAAGATAGTGAGAAACCATGATTTCTTGGATTTAAAAGGTGATGTTTGGAAATGAAGAAAATTGCATTTGGAAAAAGAAATAGGCAAAAGGGCCTTTATTTAAAAATCCCAAGAATGCCCATCATCAAGTACTAGGCTGTAAAGTATGGAGCTGAAATAATTTATCAGTTAACCACTCAGTAGAAACAAAGATCTATTTGATTTTTTTTTTTAATCAATGTGGCTGGCACCTTGATCTAAGCTTTGGTAAAAATAAAATTATTCAGAGATCTGTTCAATTGAACAAGGGCAATACAGGCAGTTGAGGAATTAAGCCTTAGAATAGAGCATAGAAATAGAAAATTCCTTTAAGATGTCTGTCAAAACGCCTTTTCCTTTCCAGAGCTTCATTTAAATCTTCAAGAGAGATGACAGCTGTTTTTTCTTTAGTATATCCAGTGTGTGTGTGTGTCTGTGTGTGTGTGTGTGTGTGTGTGTGTGTGTGTGTGTGTCTGTGTCTGTGTCTGTGTGTATGGCGGCGGAGGAGGCACCATGTCCTAGCTCATTATTAATAACACTCATCAGTGCTGGTAAATTGTTTTTTACACGTGACCTAACGGAAAAAATTAAAGGATGCTCTCGCTCCTCTCTCACAATGACTGACATGTTATCTCTAGGGCCTAATCCCATTCGGTGGCCTTTCTGTGGAATCCAAAAAGGATGTATAAAGCACTAAAGATAAGCTAAGGCCTTCCATATGTGTCCTTGCTCTTCCTGAAAACCATTTTCTCCTGAAAGGAAAAAAAAAAAAAAAAAGACTCTATTTCAACAGGCACATATCTTCTCAACTCTCCCAAAAATCTAGATAAGATTCTCTTAAGACTGAAGCTGGCCATTTTGTTGATTAACAGCACTAAGAAAGAACAAAAAAGAGAGGAAGTGTGATTATCCAAAAAAAACACATTTTTATATGTGTTCTTTCCTAGGATTTACATATACTAAATCAATGAATACCCAGGTCCCTCGGGGAAAAAAACAAACAAACAAACATTCCGAAAGAGCAAAAGTTCTGAACTTTCTCTGAATGTAAACTACCAAATAATATGATGCCAACTTTTATTACATAACTCTCCATGGGGAATTCGCCTATCTAAAAAGAAAGGTGTTACATGCTCAAGGTTTGTTTTGTTCTTGTTGTCGTTTGTTTGTTTTTGTTTTTTATGATGTGCAGAGTAGGTGGGCATCTATCTTGCTGAGATAATCATTTCTCAGCATTACATTTCATTCTGGCAGAAAACCAGATAGCTGAGGAGATGTAATTTCTCCTGGAGCTTCTAGGAAATGACTTTGTGTAGATGATAGAAGTTTCATTTTCCTCTGAAACTCACATTCAAATTCTTGTCATCCTTTCTTCTCTGGAGTTACAGAACCAGAAGAATCCAAGAAGTTATCTGGAAGGGAAAAGAGAACAAGCAGGAACAAAATGGTGTCATGTTCAACACGGAGGGATGTACGTACAATACATATTTCAGAAATCAGAGCCATTTCCTTGCAGGCAGTACCGTGGTACCCACACCCTGGAAGGAGCAGGGTTTCTCCCAGTGTAGTCAGCAGCAGTCAGGCAGCTGCCCCACCACGTGCATGGTGCCCGCCTAACAATTCAAAAGCCTGGGCTTTGGAGTCGCCCAGCCTGTGCTCACATACTGGTTCCACCATTTATGACTTTCATGACCTTGAGCAAATTTCTTGACTTCTATGCCTCAATTTCCCCATCCGTAAAATGAAAATAAACAGAATGACAATTTCATAAAATTGTTTGAAAGACTAAACTGCATAAAGCATATAAATGTGTATCATAGTGCATGGAAATTAGTAAGCACCCAATAAATGTAAGCCAGTATTTCTGTTCGTCTCTACAACTGCCCTATTAAAGCATGAGCATCTTCTTCATTTCTCAGGGCAGATACGGAGTTAAGCGGGGAGATGTAACCTGCTCAGTTTCACACCATCAGCTTGCATTCCGGACAGTGTCTGTGTCCCAGAAATCCTAGCTCCAAATTAAAGTTGTTTACCTTGTGCTGCACTGTTTCTCCACTCTCTCAAGACACCCAATTTGCAAAATGTTAACTTAATTAAATGAAAATAGTCAATGACATTTGTCTGAATAGCTAGCGTTCTAAAGGCCTGAAAGAGTGCATGTTCTTCTCAGACTACACAACTTTTAATACTAGTAACATAGTAGTCAAAGTAACATTCTTTGACTTTCTACAGTCAGTCCCAGGCATCCAAAGGCTCCTTAAAAGACCAATGTCTTTACTGTGTATATAAGATCCCCCTAAAGTAATAGTTCTTAGATTTGATAGAGTCTTGGAACCCTTCGTAAAGTCAGATCAAAGAGAAAAAAAAAAAAATTCTCCCTGGGGATGGAAAATGCACACAAACGTACTCACAAAATATGCGAACAGTTTCAGCAAGTTCGGAGACTTGGGCAAGTACATGAAATCCAGGTCAGGAATCCCCAATTCCAAAATGCCTGCAGGTCTGGAATGAGATTCCATTACAGAGATGCTTTTTCCTATCTAACTGTCATCTCCTTGCTTTGTTTTACTTTCCTTCTGTTTGATTTCTTTCCCTTTCTCCCCCACCGCCTCTTTCCTATCTTATACCTCTTAGTCTTCCTTTCTCGATTCTCCACCCCTCCCTACCTTGGCGATCAGACAAAGCCACTATCACGGTTCCCTCTCCCTTCCCTTCCCTCCCCTCTATATCCTTCCTGACCAGCTGATTCCGGAGAGGAATCCGATAACTTATCAATAGGCATAGGTTGCTCCATAGGAATATTGGCCAGCCTAGGAAACAGTCTTTCTTTGAAGCATCACAGATCAGAACTTTTGACTCCATCAGGGAGTGTTTCCTCCTAATTCTCCAGTAAACGTGGCCACTTTCCATTAAATATACACAGATTCACTGTATCCTGTTTTCAAGGAAACAGTTTCGCTAACAAGTTAACAATGCTGGTACAGATATCTGTGTACTCATGTGTCCTTCTATGTCTGTGGTTTCTGTGACTTTTTTTATGGTGCCCATCAACTTAGTAGTTAACCACTCAGAAAAAGATATATTGGAAACAGAAATAGTCCTCATTTAAGCAAGCCTTGCATTTGTGTGTCCCTGTCTGTTAGGTTTCTCATTTCCCTTCAATGTGTGAATGAATTCCACTTATACAAATTTTTTTAATTAACATTTTAAAAATTCATAATGCGATCCTTTGGAATTCTTGACCAACTTTTATAATCTTATATTTAGTTTTTTATATACATTTTGCCCATAGAGTTGCCTAATATGAAAACCTGGTTAAGTAATTATAAGAATGGAAAACCTCAAATTGAAATAAAATGTAAAATACTGTACTAAAATACTTAAATAAAATATCGTTCAAAAGATTTATCTTATAGCTTGCCTTTTGATGCATTTTATACCACTATAATATTCCATCATCAAAAATCTGAAAGATCAATATTTCTATTCCTAAGCAAATAAAAATGCTTTGTGTATACTCAAGAATTTTCTTTAAGGATGCTTTTCAAGAGAATAGTCCTTTGTATTTTCCATGTGGAAGTATCTACAAAAACCAACTAAGATATGATACCATGGTTTTAATAAGTCAGATTTACCACCAAATCTGCGGTGCCTCAGATTATAAAAGGAACATTTTGTGACCCGTGGGGCATGCAGAATTCGAGGAGAGTTTTCTGAACGTTTCATAGCAACTTCATCGGCATTTCTGCTTACTATAATGATCATTTAAGTTTCCGTTACTGTGAAGTCATTCACTAGACGGAAACGCTTTTTTTATTATTATTATTTGGAAAGGGAAAAAAAACATATAAAATGAATAGCATTGGCAAATGTTTCTAATCATTTCCTTAAAATACCAAACCACCAAACAATCCTTTTATTTACTACGTTTTGCTTGGGTACATAAATCAAAGGACAATAACAAGCCTAATGTCAAAGAAAGTTTTTGACACTTCATACATTTGGGCAAGCTTAGCCGATAAACAGTTTAGATGAAGTTATGGTTTGAAATATGTTTCCCAAGAGGACTGTGGTTCATAAATTGCTATCAGGCTACCTCTGTCATTATTGATTGGAGACGTGTTCAAGGTACCCACAGCTATTACTAAGTCTAGCCTTACTTGACCTGCTTTTTGGGAGAATGATATTTGGTTATACAAAGACAACCAACCAGTCATCCTGTAAGAGATGCAGTTTGCTTGTCATCACACATAAACTATTGCATTCTATTTGAAATTTTGACCAACAATTAAAAGAAGAGGAAATGTAATCCTTTTTTCACAGATTAGACAGTTTTCATAATCTCGAGATGGTATTAAGTCCATCGTTTTGTAACAGCTGTCCCGCAAGAGCCTAGGAAAATGAGAGAGAAAAAAATCAAACGGGAAAGTGGCATCGCAGCATTCTACGATTATATAATTTATTATATTTGTGTCTTAAACCTTCTTACTTGATAAGCTTATTTTAAAAAACACACACACAGTCAGATCAAATCAAATATTAGTTGCGTAGTGTGTGTGTGTGTGTGTGTGTGTGTGTTTATTCCTTTCAGTGCCTGCAAAAACCAACGTGCCTATGCTCCTCAGTGAGGCCAAGAGTATGGAACAGTTTACAATCCAACCTGCACCATGCCCTCTGCCTTGTGGGTTTGGGAAATGTCAGGGGAAAAAAAAAAAAGATCAGAGCTAGGATCCTGCTACTTTTTGTTCAGATCCTCTGGTCTTAACCTTCAAGGAAACACTTAAAGGTTAGTTATGATTTGATCGTCCTGCATGAGATTTGTCTTCAGTGACTCAGCTTCACAAAAGCCCAGACCCAAAGAGTTTCAGAAACAGACTTGATGAGTGTCATTAACTGCTAGAGATGTGATAAATTTATAAATTTTATCAGCCTTGCTTTCTAAAAGTCCTGGTAAGTTAAACAGGCAGAGGTGGAGGTTTGCTGTGAGCCCTCTTAATCATCTGAGAGGCTGCATGGCTGCACGTTTGAGGAGAGCTACACAAATAAAAACTTGCCCACGTCACTTTCCCACAAAGAAACCTACCGAATGTAAAGGAAAATATTTGGCTTTCTTGTACACACACACACACACACACACACACACACACACACACACACACACACACACACACACACCTAGAACTGTTTTAAAGCACTTCGGCTAATTCATTCAAGGAAATACCACTTACAGTACTGTCTTCTACACTTTCAGTAAACTTTCCTAACGCTTTCATAGCAACCTTTGCTAATTTTACACGATCATCTTAACTATCTGGATAAGAAAGTAGATTTTGCCAAAGCAAACTTGAAGTTACATAGGTTTTGAACTTTGGATGGAATCGCTTAGAAATCAGAATGGCTACAAAAAGCAAAGATCCTTTTCCTCATTCATAATTTACAGTGCTACATGGCACTGAACTCGTAGAAACAGTGCAGATCCTGGTGAGCAATTAAAAAGCTTTCGAGATCACTATCAGCCACTTCTCTCACCCCCTCTTTTTGCTCCCAAATTAAAATAAAACTGGTTTGTTTGGAATAATTTTAAATATGAAATACCAGACCTTTTCAGCAATTGTTGTTAGTTATTGCTAATTAAAGCAGGGCTTCTAATTGCAGAATGTCTTTTTTTAGATTTTAAGCCATAGAACGTTTCTTTCATAAGGACCTTGGGAAATTTCCACAGAATTGGTTTACTCCTCTAAAAAGTATTTAAAAATGCACAGGGCATTTTACTCTGATAAAGCACTTCTGACACATAACTATTAACCTCTGAACAAAGGGTCTCCATCTACTTTTTCTCTTGACCTCCTATCCCACAATCCTTTGCTGTCATTCTGGCCTCACTTCAAAGACCCACAGCCTAAGAGGGGCTGCACTTATTCTATTTCCTTATTCCTCCCCCACTTCTTCCCTTGTGCAGCCTCTCTCTCTGTCCCTCCTTCTCTCTCTCTCTCTCTTATTTTTTTTTTACTTTCCTCTTACAACTTTCTTGCCTTTGATAGAAAAATGTCTAATCTCTCTATCTTCCCACAACTTTACAGTTTTCCTGACCATGTGCCCAGCCCTTTTATTTCCTTTATTCAAGGAAAAGTCCAAATTCTGCCTGTTGTTATTTAAAATAACAACATTAGGCTCAATTTCAGAGTTATCTCTACTTTGTAACTTGGAATGATAATATTTTAGGCAGAATAAAGAAAATATAACCTCGAAGTAGTAGACAAATTGGATAATTACTTGGTACCCAAAACGTTACTTTCTTTGAATCAAAGAACATAAAAAGCTGGGAAGAACATTGAAGGTCTGTCCTCGCTCCTCTTCTGAAGATAAGAGGCCCACGGAGGCTACGTAGTTTGTCCAAAGGCACAGGGCTGTTTGTGGCAGAGGCAGAAATCGCCTCTTCGTTCCAGCACTTTCCATCATGACACAGGGTTTCCCTGTGGTCTGAAGAGACTTATTCTTTGCCTTGGGTGATAGTCACTAGTGGAACAGTGCCTGCCCAACTCTCTTTTCTGAACTGGATGATATGAACTAGGGAATTTCTGCATTCCTGAATCCACCCCGGGAGCCAGACACTGTGGATTATACTGTTCATTTTGACATCATATTTAGTTCTATTTCTTTTCTCCTTCATCCTGAGAGAAGGGAAACCATCAAACAGCTAAAGTAAATAAATTAACATAATTTTAGGACCGCAGAATTTTAGAGCGGGTAGGAAGCTTGAAATCTAGTAGGCCATGTAGTTCACATTACGTTTGAGGTAACTTGGCCTCAGCTTAGTTACTTAGTGAATAAGCTGGGAGCAGAAGGCCGGGTTTACCACTTGACTCTACCAAATCTCTACTCACATACAATCGAGACTATGCATATTGTTAGTAAACCTTTAATTTACTGTGTGCATGTGAATCTCACCTAATTACTTTTGTATTTCAAGCATTTCTGATATGTAATAATCAGGATGTCTCATAAATTAACTTTCAATCATTTAATTACTCCTAAAATCTGTTATAAATCCAACTCCTTTGCTATTCCTACAACAGTTTCACATATCAAATATCAAATTTATCACTCTTCTGGGCAGTGGCCTAAACATATAAAATTTCTTTAATGCTGTATTTTAAGGAATATGTCCACTTTGGCTTTTTAACTTGTTTTTTTTTCCCCCCTATGATAACCATAAGGCAATATTGATTTGGTTTTAAGAAATTTTCTAATAAATGTTTTCAACTAAAGTTTTAAGAATTTTTAAGGAAAACAGTTTGTCTCCTACTCATGTTTGTTTTCACCTTTAAGAACTAAGTCCCATGAGTCAAAGTTTATAGTCAATCAAAAAAGGCACATTACTTTCCCGTTTTAATGGTAGAACAGGGACCTCTAACTTTCCTGGAGGCTTTGCTTTGGGGTTTATGCCGAGCAGAACTTCCTTCACGCTAGTAATCAGACCCGCAGGACATGTGTTAATTGTTCCTGACATGTAAAACCATCTACGGTATCTCAGCTAATAATGCCACTGCAGCATTTCACTTTGGGAAATCACAGTATTGAAACCAATTACGTGTCTGTTGATTTACCTTCCCCCACCTTCCCAAGACATTAGTTTAGTTCATGACAATAATGTCAAAATTTTAATTTCAAAATTGCAGCAAAAACACTGAAGTACAGAACCAATAACGTATGTCATCACTGGCTGATTACAGATGACTGCCAAACCAAAATACACTTGGGCAAAATATTATTTGTGCAGTCCTACAGAAGCATATAATTGATACAGTTTCACCATGGCTAATAGCTTAAAATAAAACATTATTTAAAGGTAAGTCACCCTAAGATGGTTACCATTGGGTGCATTGATAATTCAGTGCAAAATGTTGGCATTTGTTTCTACCCTGGCTTTGAAATTTGTTGCATCAGTGAAAGGTCTTGTTTGCAAGAAATAAAAACCTACTCTGATCGTCATAAAGAAAAGCAAGTGGGCACGTATATGAAGGCTTGCAGGACTGGTGAGAGGCTGGAAGATCCAGCTGGGAAAATAGCCAGGAATCCAGGAATCCGACAGACCTGGGCAGCCAGAACCTGAGCAGCGGGCAGGCTGAGCAGGCTGTTCCAATCCCACTGCTGCTGCCGCCACAGGAACACACCCTGCATCCATCCCTTGTCTGCTTACACAGTTGCTCAAGATTCAAAGTCCCAAAAGACGATGCCTGATTGCTGAAATCGAAATTACATGGCTTCCTCTGGGAAGAGCAAGGGAGGGTCTGGCCCTTTTAGCCAGTTGTGCAGCTCTCTAGACTCCACAGAGCGAGATTTCACCAAAACGGAAGTGGGGACTAATAAAAGGGAAGTTGGACAATAGAATCTCACACACACACACACACACACACACACATGACAAACGCTTACTCTAAACATGCTCATTTCATTTGTTTTTTAAAGAGCCTTTGAATTGGGGAAATAATTTTCTATTTCTGATGAAGTCCACTTTGAGCTTTAGAAATTTAATGTCTCAAATGGGAAACAAAAATCGTTATGCCTCACATCGATTTCTTTGCTGCAGCAAGTAAGGTTATAAAATGGTTCCTGGGTTTTGCCTGACTTCCATCATAGAGACGTGACTATAACGGAGAGCAAAATAATCTCTTCTGAGATCTTTGATTCTTATAGTGGAAAACAAGAATCCACCATTTTTCAACTAAAAGAATACTTTCAAATTGGATTCCATCGTTTGGTCAGATCTTTTTCATTTTTTACTTTAGGTGATTCCTATCAGTTTATAGTTTAGTTTTCTTTGTACAAAATATGAAATGTAAAAAGATTATTTGCACATAAACATTTCACTAAATGAAGGCAAAACTGCAATTCAACATAGAACTTTACTCTTTGGGACATTTTTACCATTTGAATGAAATAAAGATCAACTTTTTAAAAGGTCAAAAATACTTTATTGCATATTTGCTTACCAAAGTCCAGATGCTGCCTTTAAAATTAAAAAAAGAGTGTTCATACTAAGAATTATGCCAAATATGAGCACATTTTCATCAGATTTTAACTCTTCAAAAACTAGTCCTCACTGTGAGAATTGCCATCAGGATGAAACAGGGAGAATTTATAATCCAATTTTCTTCCTTAAAGATTCGTTTCCCTGGGAGGTGGGAGAAATAGAGAGATGTCAGTCAAAGGTTACAAATTTTCAGTTTTAAGAGCAATAAGTTCTGGGGATCTAATGTGTAACATGGTGATCCTAGTTAATAACAGTGTATTCTATATTTGAAATTTGCTAAGAGAGTAGATAACTATGTGAGGTAATGGACACATGAATTAACTTGATTGTGGTCATCATTTCACAATATGTGTGCATATTAAATCATCGTGTTGTAAACCTTTTGAAAGGTCACAATATATAACATAAACAGGTACAATTCTTATTTGTCAGTCACACCTCAGTAAAGCTGGAAAAAAATTAAATAAATCAATGTAATAAAACAATTGTTTCTCATAAAAGATAATAATGTAGAAAGTTGATGTGTATTAATAGATGCTAAATAATAAAAGTTCTTAAGTATTTACTAATTAAATGAATAATAACTACTTTTATATCACACTGTTGCCAGGCAGTGTTCTAATTGCTTTACATATGTTACTTCATTTAATCCTTACAACAGCCCAATAAACTAGATATTATATTTATACCCATTTTACAGCTGAGAAAGCTGAGTGTTAGAACAGTCAAGTAACTTGCCCAAGATTTCATAGTTAATTCAATAGATCTGGCTCCAGAGCCTATGCTCTTAATAGCTAAGTTATAATTCCTTTCTAGATACAGACTTTTGAGAAAAATAATGGAAGTACTTCCATTAATATAATTTAAAGATAAAATATGCAGTAGGTTAGGATCATTGAAATAATCCTCTGCCTCCACCAGATTTTGGATCAAAAGATGTTACAACTTCATCCTCTTGTATCAGAGCCCATAAATCTGGACTAAGGAACCCCTCTCCAAAAAACGGGTATATTTAGATAACCTTCTAAAGTAATTGTACATTCCTTATTCCATAGCCAAGTACATACATTTCCTCCAGTATTACACTTGTCCAGGTCTGACCTATGAGGATACAGAGGTTGACCTATACATCACAGAGTCACAGCTACATAAATAGATAAGCAAATTCCAAGCACTAATAATTTGGTGCTCTGGAGGGCCAGGTGTACTCCTAGTGGCCTGAGAGAATGAAGCAATCTTCAGCGATATCTATGCACAGCCCTGGAGAGCTTAATGAGTGAAGAAATCAAATCCCTAATAGTACATTGAATTGTACATTAAAATACCAATATAGGGGATGTCAAATCTTTATGACACCATATGAGTGTGTTTTGAAAAGTGGACTGAACAGCATTGAAGGATACAGCAATTACTAAAGGATTCCAGACACACTAGAGTTATTGGACCCTGTTACAAACTCTAACTTCCACCATTAGTTATTGCATTCATTTGTGCCATTGAAGCCTACACTCAGAGCAACTGGAACAAAATGTTTACATTTTACCAGTGTTTTATTTTCGATTAAACATCTTGGCTGCTATTTACATAGTTGAATGGCATGGCATTTATACCATGCAATTTGATGTTATTTCTTTGTAAATATTTCTCCAAAAGAGACCTAAGTTCAAATTCGTTGTGAAAATGTCACCAAAAATAAAATAAACTTTAATTTAACCTCGATCACAAATTATTGTTAAGCTAAAGCTGAAAACCTATAAAAATTAAAAATGGAAGGTCAAAGGAATTAGCTGAGATGCCTGTGTCCCAGAAAGTGAATTGCTTTTGCCCTGGCTGAGCCTTGGAGAACTTAGATTGCGTTAACTCAACTAAGGTCAAGTTAAAGTGGAAAGTGAGGCTATCGGGGCCACAGAAGAGATGATGAGGCTGTGTTCTACACCTTCACTTCTCAAGCCTGCAGGTCCATTTTGGAATGGAGCACAACTGGCATGTTTCACATTTTTCACTAATAGTTGTTATCTGACCAGATCGACTTTCCAAGATCATTCATCATGCTGGAAATCTCTATCTGAGTCTGAACTCCAGAGCCAGGTAGGTCGGCGTCAAATTCAGAATGGAAATAAAAATGCAAGAGGGTCTGCCTAGCTTTCTTTGTGTTGCTGTATCAGAAGATTCTCTTCCCAATCTCTTTTTACTACACAGAGAAGCCTAAGTAAATAAGCAATGTTTTAGGCTTACTTTTTAACATTTGCTTATTGACTACTTCCAGTTTTCTAGATTCTAACATAGAAATCTGAATTTAGGAAAAACAGGCTTTAAGGTAGGATTTGCCTTATATGCGCAAAATGTAAAAGCCAATAATCACAGCTATATAATGTAACTTGAGATATTCTGATCATTACATATGCCAAAAAAAAAAAAAATCTATAGGCGTGGCAGGTACCAGAGACAAAGTTATGATTACCATTCTCTTTTAATTTTCAGTCACACTAGAGCTGGTTATAGTCACTTAAAATTCAGTGTGGATTCTTTTGTTAGATTACTTTCCTCTGAAATGCTAAATGAAATAAACAAATAAGAATTTAACAGGGAAACAGGAGAGAATATTTTTGGGTAGAGGTGACATGATATCAAAGAAACAATTTACCAATTTTGCCAGTTTACCAAATTTGCCTTGGTTTGGGAAAATAAGATAATCCTTCCCTTCCCTTCTCTATTTAGTCAGTAAACTCAAATGCCTTCAGGAGTTAGGCAGGAAACACAAATTACACAGAATCACCTCTATAGAGGGGTCTGTGGAGCACAAACCTCATCACGAAAATTGTAAACGCAAAAAAATAAAAAAACCAGTGTAAAACACTTTAGCTAGCCAGTGAAGATAGATGATGATAGATGATTAGATAGATAGATAGATAGATAGATAGATAGATAGATAGATAAATAGATAGATAGATAGATAGATAGATAGATAGATAGATAGATAGATAGATGATAGATAGATGATAGATAGATATAGATATAGATATATAGCTGCTAGTTTTTGATCCCTAATTTAGTTCTAGCTGAATGAAGTTCTATGCAAGAATGATATTACTCAGTACCTCATAAATGCTTGTTAAATCAAGAAGCCCTAGAGACAATTCAACTGAAGGGCAATCATTAATTAAGTTTTCTCTAACTTGTATACATTTTTCTGATGGTGATAATGGTGAATAATTCGACTACTTGAAGAAATCTCATGTTATTCAAAACGAATTGGCAGCGTCTGATGGGGATGTGTGGGGAAAAGGCAGAGAGAGAGGTAAAGTACCAGCTTAGATGTTTGGAAGCTGATAATCAGCAAAGTGTTCATTAGCATTCAGTAAATACCCTTTTAAATTTTTTTCTTTTATTTCCATATCTGCAAATAGAAAATAATGCTTCCAGTGCCTACCTCGGAGGGGTATTATGAATATTAATCATGTTAGTGCCTTCCAGGTACTTTGAAGATGAAAAGGACTAATTAGCATCAAGGCATGAAGTGGCAGCCAAGACATCTATAACAATTAGAGCAAACAGGAAGGAGGCACCACTGAGAAACTTGGAAGCAATACAGCAATGTACTTGTTTCTGTGCAAACTTTTTAATAATGAGAGCCTCTGAACTCCTCTTCAGATGAAAAGAGGCTCGACTGTGTCTTTAATTAGATCATCCTATTGGAGCACAATATAGTGCTAAAGAAGATTTAATAAAGCATTTTGTCTTTTTATTACTTTGATTTGATGCAACATATCTGCTCATCCAAGCAAGATGTTTAACTTCAAAAGAAGTCCTGTCTACCCTCCCCTCTGGCCAATAAATAACTCCAAGAGGGGAAAATGCCATATATTTGGAGCATCCCCATGATGCTGAGTGATGAAAAGATTCATCATTTTTTTCTACTGTGGACATGGTTTTTAATGATTCCTTTGCTTTCTTCCTATAACTGGTAGAATTTGTAAGACTTTAAAAGTTACTAGTTATTGATTAAAACACGTGGCAAAGTAATTTAAAAAAATATCTAATTATTCAACATCTAGTATCTAATTATTCCCATTCTGACATGATCCTAGATATCCTCATTAGACTGGGAATTTTAGGAATAAACAAAATTAAGTCATTATCTGTCACCGTAGAATTCTCTGTATCATGACAAACTTATCCTAAACATCCTTTTAATACATAGATTTATAATTAAGTTCAGTTCTTGAATTTAAAATTATGGTCATGCTAAGCCTGGAAACAAAAATAGAATGTTTAGGAGGTCAAGGAATTGATTTGGGGAAATTTTTTTTTTTAATTCTTCTTAACAATAATATTAGCATAGATGATCAGATTAGCCAGACAACCATCCTGAGTCTCTACATAAAAGAACTTCAGACAAACCCATCCAAGTAAATTGGTTGACAGTGACTGAGTAGCCTGAATAAAAATGAGAAGAAAAAGATGGACAAACCACAGGGAGAAACTAAAAGCATATCAGCAAGGACAGAAGGGAAAGTGAGCAATCCAGTAAATTCATTGTCTTAATTGCGCTACGCCTAAAAGCCATATTGACCTTTTTACTCTTAACAAAAATTTGACTATATTAATGAATCAACAGACTCTCATGTCAGCTGGCTTAAATCCTCAGATAAGCAGAGAGAAAAAAAGAAAGAAGTATCTCAGATGAGCCTACAGGCCACAATTGTTAAGGAACAACAGAATTTCTAAGTGGTTTCTTAGAAACTTTTTTTGCATAAAACCAATAAAAAAATACATAAGTCATTCCTAACATCTCTCTTTTACAAGAAAATGACTGGTTTTTATATATCCCTACCTGAGTTCCTCACTACCTCCCTCATACCTTTGGAATCAGAGAGACCTCAGTTCAAATTTTACATTTATCATTAACAGAGGCTTTTGTTTTCTTACCCGTAAAAATGGAAATAATAATACCTACTACATGTTGTTATAGTGCAGATTGAATGAAAAACATACATAAAATTCTTGGAAAATAGCAAGTTCATACACTCACTCACATTCCACACACACTCACACATGCACACATACATTTATCCACAATTCCACTCATGTCCTCTGAGCTAACATCTTAATACTCTTTTGTGTATTCTCCTACCAGCTTTTCTGCAACGATATGTGTTCAAAATTACATGTAATAACTGCACATGTCCAGGTAAAAATTTGTTTTCTTGTCTGTTATTTAAAATTTTCCCAAAAAACAATTGTCCATTTATTGGGGGTATTCGACCTGGATGTTTGGGAGCGTGTAGACACAGCTTTAAAAATTGCGAATTTCTAGAGAATAGAGCTCATCACATTGAAGGACATGGCCTAAAACAGCGGTCCCTAACCTTTTTGGCACCAGGGACTAGGGCTCCTATGAGACTCTAATGCCTGATGCTCTGAGGGGGAGCTGAGGCAGTGATGCTAGCACTGGGGAGCGGCTGTAAATACAAACGAAGCTTAGTTTAGCTAGATTGTCTGCCACTCACCTCTTGCTGTGAGGCCCAGTTCCTAACAGGTCATGGACCGGTACTAGTCTGCGGCCGGGGAATTGGGAACCCCTGGCTTAAATGGTCCTGTTTCTTGCAACTAGAGAGAGATTGAGTCCACCAGCAAACCTACCCTCTGACATTGGACAGCTCCTGGGAGTCAGTCCTCATCGGCAAGTGATAAGGAAAGGGTCCTGCTGACAGGCAAAATGGGACATCCAGCAGTAGGCTCCATCCACCGCACCGGTCAGACTTGATGCAAATAAGATAATGGACTTGAAGAGAGTTGCCAAAAGAAAATTTTGAAAGATCGGGTCTTAGTCAAGGTCTTTGTGGTTACACATAAGAAAAACCAACTCGATGCAGCTTAAGCAAGCAAGACGATTTCTAGGAAGGAACTAAGCCCAGATATCTTTCCAGGGCTGGAAAGCCATCAAGAACCCAGGCAGTTCTCTCTCAATATCTCTCTCTCCCTCCCCGCCACCCATCCCTCCCATCTTTCTTTGTGATGAAACTATTCCACACCAACTCTCATGTTTCTGTCATTGAGTTACAGCCACTCACAGAGACTGACACTCTGGAAGGCATTCTGAAGGCCATTGCTTAGATCAGACGATAATAACATGTTTGCCAGACGCTCATGCCTGAGCTGAACTGAAGTTCTCAGGAAACGAGACCATTGTGAAGATGGTCACTGTAAAATGTTTCAACTACAAAAAAGATCACAAACTTGGAACAAACTAACAACCTAACAAACTGGTGCTAAGCCTCAGCATGTGGGGTGTGTGGCAATAGACCATTCACACAACAATCATCTGCCTTAAGTAAAGGTGAAGAAGTTCTAAGAAGAACTGAGCCTGAAAGGTGGAGACCAAGTAATCCTACCCACGGAGAGGGAAAGATACAGAGTTTGGAAGTCTAACTGGCATGCCCGTCCCTAACATTCGTGGGGCCCAGAGCAAGAATGCAAACCAAGGCCTACGTATCATATATCTAAATATTTAAAGTTATAATAAGTCAAGCTTACAATGACCTTAACAAAGATACCTTCACGGCAACTTGGAAGGCCAGGTTCCAATTCTCAGATCCCTTGGAGTTCTGCTTCGGAAAATAGTGGAGGGAGACAGCTGGCCCAAGAGCCATTCACCTTCTTTTCCACCCTGGGTATCTCAAAGGAGCCCCACATATGTACATAGATAACCCATCCCAAACATCCAAATTTTGCCCACATCCCTCTCAAATAGTCACCCTCTGTGCCCAGGTGATGAGAAGCACAGACCCTGGAAACAGGCTGTCTGTGGAGAGAATTGCAGGGTCCCAGGGACACAGAGCAGGGTTTCTCAACCTCAGGACTACTGATACTTTGCTCTGGAAAAGTCTTTGTTGTAGGGGAAAGAAGGAGGTGTTCCTGTACATTATAGGATGTTTTGCAGCATCTCTGGCCTCTACCTAGTAAATGCAAGTAGCATTCCCCACCCCTCAAAGTTTTAACAACCAAAACAGTTTCTAAACATTACCTAATGTCTCCTTGGGGATAAAATCACTCCAAGTTTAGAACCACCTACCTACCTAGAAGGCTTGTGCTTTGACAAGTAGCAGAGCTGGAAGAGGGCCAGAATGGGTAAGGGGCTCTCTAAAGTATGGGGACCGGAACATGGCCTGATCCTCCCAACAACTCAGCAAGGTAAGTACTAGTAACCTATTTTTATGGATGAGGAAACCGAGGCTTGTGAAGTTAAGCATTCTGCTGACTTTCACACATCTGGAGACTGGCAAAACCAGTCATTAAGCTTAAGTCTATCAGGTGCCAGCCAGACCGAGACTAACTTAATATAAAGCCAAACTAGAATCTCAGGCCTTGAAGTGACCTTGATAGTAAAGAGACACTACTCAATTCTTCATCAGATGTGGCGCAGATTTATTGATGCTCAAGAAATGATACGTGATGATAAAGAAGTGTTTTCTCCTGTTCAGGAAAATATCCAAGAGATGAAAAGGAGGTTATTCCTAACTTTAACACCAACACTGTCTGTTTTAAAATATCATATCTGAATGGGAAAGATCTATATCCCCCATCTCTAATTCATTAGTTAACATGACTTTAACTGAATAAGAACCTACTCTTTTGAAATTAGTAAAAATTTTGTCCATGCAGTGAAGCCAAGACTTAGGAAAGATGCATGTAAATGAAGATGCAGAACTGTGTGAGCAAGACCATAAAATCACGTTATTCTTTAAGGGCAGGGTCCACAATTTCCTTATTTTGGATCTAACCCTGTGTATATTACATAAAAAGCACTAGGAAATTTTGTTAAATGGATGAATGGTTTTGAATTCCCCTAGATCATTTTGGTTGAAGAAATACGCTTTCCTCCACTCTCAGGAAGGTTTTTGAATAATTACCTCAACTTTTTACTTAACTTTAACAGTATAAAAACAATCTAAGAGAGAGAGCCGTGGAACATATCACATTTAAAAGTTTTAAAATAAATTTTGAACTTGGTGCAATGCAGTTCACATGAAGCAATGTATCTAGCAAAACTAAATAAGCGTGTGTCACCAGAAAGCTGCAATGCATTAATAAATACATTTGCCGATAGTGGACCAAGGGTAATAGTACACAAGGGCAAAGGTTAAACAGTTGGAGGCCCTGGCTTCATAGCAGACCTGAACTGTTATTTAAATGTCACAAATGTCAGTGTTCGTCTTCAAATAGCATTACAGTAGGATTAGTGTCCTAAGCCTTGTTCCAATTTATGGAGAATCAGGGAGAATGATTCTCATCAACTTGGTCCAAAGCAGGAGAAGATTGATTTTCCTTTACCCTCAGTCTGTTTTTATGAGTTTTCCAGACCCTACCTTTCCCAGCCTGCATCATCGATAGAAACTGCCAGATCTGCTTGGAGGCCATATGTGAGCAGTGAATCTGAAAGAGTTATGGCTCATTGGGAAACCAACAAAGAAAATCCTGCGCCTCTCAGCCACCTCCTCCTTACCAGGGCTCCCTGCAAATATCGGAACCAGTAGTGGCTTAAACCGATGGAACGAATGTAGGTGGGACCCACCTGAGGCAGCAAGCACATAACCAAGACTCATTAGTCTTTGTTCAACCAGGATAAGGCATGTGATTCTGAAGCTCTTCTAATCCTTATTAGAACTTATCAGCGTTCTTTTTAGTGGTAACACACATGTATTTGAATAACTGCGATGTGCCAAGTGTAATGGACACAGCATTTCCTCTCACTTAAGCTCACAGAGCTAAATGAAGCAGGTATTATTATTATTATTATGCCTCTTTTAAATGATGAAGATAGACTAAAGGTCTTACAATTTGTCAAGGGTTACCTGATTCAAGGCACCTCCCTCCTGACAGTTATGTAAACGAAGTGGCTCGCAGAGAAGGAAAAAGCAAAAAGATCTCAAGGTCACAAAGCTTTATTCCTTAAAGTAGTAGCCACCATGGACATGGGGTTCTGTGGCTCAAGGAGCTGTAGCATTTGAGGCCTAAGTCTCCCCAGGACCCCTGGCCGGAGGTGGGCATGGCACTTGGCATGCTGAGCAACCTCTGAATGAGAGCAGTGTCTGTCCTTGGCATAGCCCTTTCCCCTTCGGAGCTTTGGACGAGCCGCAGGAGTGGCGTTCGAATAGAAGGCGGAGCCTTTCCTACCACAAGGAGGACATGGGGGATGTCAGAGGAGGGCATGGAGACCACACTGTGGGCCTCTTGAAGCTCTTTAAGGAGAATGGCAGAAAATGGCAGGCCAGGTGAACTAAGGGAAGCGGCCGTGTCTCTACTCCAGCCCTTTCCGACTCCCAGGCCTTTGAGAGTTACAATAATTTTCAAAAAGAAATGAGATTCTAGTTGTGCTGAGGAGTGTTGATATGCGCGGTGGTGTGCGAAGGCTGTGTGAGGCCCACAATAAAAATATTTGAGCAAAAAGCTACTGCTAGGCAAGGAATTAGACATACATTAAGATCTCTGGAAAGAAGATGTGGTACACATAGACAATGGAATACTACTCAGCCATAAGAAGAGATGAAATACTGCCATTTGTGACAACACGGATGGATCTTGAGAATATCATACTATGCGAAATTAGACAGAAGATGTCGAAAACCGTATGATTTAAACTGAAAGCAACAAATGAACAAACAAAACAAACAAATAAACAAACAAAAACTCATAGACACAGACCGCAGGTTAGTGATTACCAGAGCGAAAGTGGGGAGAGGGGAGGTAGGGAGGGGTAAAGGGGTCAAATACATGGTGACAGAGGAGATTTGACTTTGGGTGGTGAACACATAATGCAATATACAGATGCTGTATTATAGAATTGTACACTTGAAACCTATATAATTTTATTAACAAATATCACCCCAATAAATTCCATTTAAAAAGAAGATCTCCGGAAAGAAAACACTCAGGGCAGCTAGCCAGGCATCTCTCCGCTAAGTTTTAAAAGACATACACTGTATATTATTTCTTTCTGCATTTGAGTATGATCAGATGACACAAATAAACAATAATATAGATACCTGTTTGGGGGGCACATTGATTATTAATGAGATAACACCAAAATACTATAAATTGATGCCACATTGCAAAATATAGCTAAATGTTTACTCAGTAATAACTAATCCTTCATATGCTATGAACATAAAATGTACTGAGTACCTACTATGTATAAGGTCCATTATTAGTCACTTGTAGATAATGAATTTCTTTCCTCACAACAACCCCATAAGGTAGATGGTATTATTAACCTCTTTTATAGAAAAAAAAAAATTATGTCTCAGGGAAGCTAAATGACTTTCCCAAAGTCTCACAGGTAAAAACCCCTGAACTGGGTCTTTTGAGTCTAAAATTCGTATGCTACATTGCATCACACTGACAGCTCAACAAAGCAAATAGTATATGTGGGTGGGCAATTGCAAAGAAGAGACTTAATGAAAAGGTCATGACTAAGAATAGATTTTTATTGTGACAAAATCTTGCCTAGGTAGGTTCAGGTTGCTAATAGTGGCAGTGCCCATGTCTAGACACTTAAAGTTAGATCTACATACATGAAGGAAAGATTTATCTTCCTATTTTAAAAATTATTATTGAAGAAATTAGAATTTGATACTCAAATCAACCATCATGTCATTCTAAGTAGTCCAAATTCACCTGGGAATTATTAAATGACTCTGTTTTGTTTGTGTAGACAAGATCTTCTTCACTGTTGTCATTTCTTTCATTAAATTTTCTTGTTTTTAATAGTTAATGCATACCCACAAACCTTACACACACACACAAGTTAGATTTGAATAAGAGCAAGGAAGAACAGCAGAATTCAAACAATTTCTATTTTATGGTTTTAAGGTAGGAAATAATCCATACTAGGTCTTTTTAAGTTTACCATTTTTGAACAATTGGTTTCCAGGTTTAACAAACTTTGGACTTCATCTGCTAAAACTTTTCCACAAGAGAAAAGAAAAAATACATCCCCATACATAAATGGAAAAGAATATTTTTAAGCTTTTGTTCTAGATTTTTATGTGACATGAGAACTTACTGTATATTATCATCTCGAAATAATTTTTTCAGAAAAAATAATAAAAAAGTTTTTTGAACTCGACTTCAAATTTATGTTGTAAAACGACTAGATTTTTATCCCGCTGTCGATGCCAGGAAATCTTATGCTCTCATCACTTTTCTCCTCTTCTATCGTATTAAACATCTACGACCTTCCTAAAAATGTTTGGGAATCAGCTGGTCCTAAAGAGAGAGTATATATTATCTGACAGAGAAGCCGCTTTGCTGAAGAGAAGTAAAAATTAAGAAATGAGGGGGCCTCGTTTGAGGGCAAAAGGGGTGCAGGGAGAGTGGCGGTAAGGAGAATCAGGATCCAGGAAGAAAATGTTCTTGGGCTACAAAAAGGCTTTTCAGTTTGTAACAAAAATCCAATTCAACTTACAAATTAACTTTTTTTTTAGTTCACTAATAATCTGCAAATAATGTCTACATTAAGCTAGGAAGTAAAACCATTCAATTAAGGAATTAAAAATATCAACATGAACTAAGAACTTTCTGATGGTAAATGTATAATGGCTCTTTTGTTAGTCTGTAAAATAAGTCCAGGAAATATTTTGATAGATTAATACTCAAATGAACAGCAAGTTAAAATTTTCCAGCACAGCAATACAGTCTGCTTTATTGAGCACCAAACAGAAAGTTGCAAACGTACCAACTGGATAACAATCTCTACACTGTTAAATTTTAGCAGGTGGAATTCCAGCTTGCCAAAGACTCAAAATTAGGAAACTGCTCTTCCAGCCATCTCCAGACTGCCAATTCTTTTTTTGGTGAACTGGAAACTGTAAGAAGATTGTCCTTAAGTATGTGATCGGATCTTGAACCAAACTTTTGTTTTCTAATACATTCCAAAGAGGTCTTTATGTCAGGCAAATAACTCAACAGTACATTATAAAATGGATAAAGAAAGATGGTGGAACATCAGTAAATGCTGATCAGGAGCTTTCTGAAGGCTGAATCTTGCTTCTGCATATTAATCTAGTTTACCCAAAAGGCAATAATGAGAATTACTAGAATTACATCAAAGAAACAAGGCCCCTTTATTGGCTAGAATAGAATAAAATAACTAAGCTACATATGGAGGTTTACTTTACTACAGTATTTTCTTTTCCTAAGATGCCTTAAAATGTTTTAATTTAAATATTATATACCATTTTATCCTTTCTGGACACAAAAATAGTCAGGAGTGTTACACTAACTCAGTGAGCCATGAAGAGATGAGCTGTAAAACATTTAATATAGGACCGTGGCGGTTATTAACAACTGAATAATGAATTGCATGTCACACAATGCATGATAGTTATCTATGTTGCTGAAGTTATAGCTGAGGAATTATTGGTCTCCCTTATCTGTAAAACCAAATGTAGCATGAGATCAAAAGAGGCAATAATTGTGCAGGAAATAACATCTTAACAAAAAATTCCTCTGAGGATGAGAAACTGATTTATAAAGTTCAAGATTAGTTAGTACTGAGTATCATTTTAGGTTATCCAAGTTGGAGCAAATATTTTTAACAATATCTTTAATAGATCATTTGCAGCTAGAACAAAACACTAAAAAATTATCAAACTGCCAACTTAGAAACTGAAATAAATGGAATGTGAGGTTATTTTCAGTCGCTGACATGGCATAGAAAAAGGCCATATAACAAATATAATGTAATTACATAAACCTTTTTCATTGGAAAAAGAAGATGACTCTTAAAGTTCACTCCAGAAGCCCCACAGACCAAATCGAATCTCTATAAGCAAAGGAGACAATTGGGGATTTCTGGTTCATGCCAATTTATGATATTCAATGTTTTCTGAATTGGCAGCTTCTGTTGAGTCAAGGTTGGGCATAAGAAGCACTTGGAGCAAATTGATGGACGATTTATACCAATAGTTAGTCAATAAATAAGATCCTAAGCCAGATTCTTTTACCCCCCCTTACCAAAGGACACTAACAAAGAAAACTTTTGAAAGTCACTAACTATTGATTACAAGACACAATTTGTCAACATCCTTAAAGATCTGCAGAGGCAGAAAAATGCCACATGGCTTTCCCATCTTGCACAGACTTCCTTAGCAAAAGTTCACTCAAAATATTTCTCCATTCAAAACGCAATTAAGGTTAAGTAAAAAATTGATATAAAGCTTTCTTTTTTTCTTATTAATTAATTAATTTATTTATTTTTAAACATTTTATTTATTTTTCCCCTTCTCCTCTGGATATAAAACTTTCTACAATGTTAACTATCTAAACATTTAAAATTAGGTGTTTGTCAAGAGGGAAAAAATAACAATGGCTATATCTGAGTGAGATTAAGTGTGATTTTTAGTTACTTTTTAATCTTTTCTTTATCTTCCTAGCTGAATACGTTAAACATATATTATCTGTAAAATAAGAAAAATAAAAAATTTTGAGAAACATCCACAACATGGACTTGAATTTTAGATACTAGTTGATTTTTCATTCCTCATTTTGCTTGTATTTATGTCTCCTTTTCCAAACATAATCATGTTTCTAATACTTTCCATTTCTCTCTGTTGACCCTTTGGAATGTTCTGTAAGCACTTGGGTCTCATTTGTTTTGCCCATCGATGGAAAAAAATCTGGAAACGTTGTCAAGCAGTGCTAGATTAAGACTCTAGGAAGCCAAGTGAGGGTTTGATTTCCCTGCTATGCCTACAAGATAATCATAGCCAGTACCTTTTTCTCTGATTTAAATACAAAGATTTTTGTGACTATTTACCTTTCTGTGATCTAACAGCTTTAAGACTAATTAATTCTATATAATTACCATTTTACAGGAATATAATCCTGAAACAAACCATTTTCCTTTTACATTTTAAAATTCTACTAACGGTTAGCTGTTTGTGGTGATAAACGAGTTTGTATGATTAACACAGAATGCAAGAATACAAGATCACCTATGGATCAGAAGTTGGTTTCCCAACATTTGAATGACTTTAATGTTATCTTTTCCCAACTGTGTTAGAGACTTTAATATCTGTCAAGTCTTGTCCCTGAAGCGTTCCCTGCCAATTCACCCATGGTGCTCTCCCTAAGTTTCCATGGTCCTGTCTGGGGTTTTGCTCACCAGCCCATGCAGACTACCCTGCTTTCCCGAACTGACTGCGGGCTCTTTATGGCATTTTGCAGCTCCCCTTCCAGCGCTCTCTCTCCTAATCTCAGTGCCTGGCAGCATGTCTAGCACATGTCTCTTGCTTGGTTGACGTTAAGGACTGAGCTCAAAAACACTTTGCTTTTTCAATCCACCAAACAACTATCTTTAACTGGGCGTAGCCACAGCCTGTCTTCATAGCAGGAGAGACAGCGTGGTAGGGTCAAAAGCCCACCAAACTAGGCGTCAGGGGTCAGAAGGCCAGGTACCAACTCTGCTTGTCACTACTCCTGTGCCCCTGGACAAGGCATTTCACCTTCTGGGTTCAGTTTCTCCATTTGTAAAACATTAAGGTCTATTCCAGCTCTTAAATGCTAAGATTCTATATGTTCAGAATCCCCAAAAGTTGTTTAGAGCTGCCCTGTCCAATACAGTAGTCACTAGTTCACATGTGGCTATTCAAATTCAAATTTAAATGACTAAAATTAAGCACAATAAGAAATTCCGTTTCTCATTTGCACATGGCCCACTCAAGGGCTCAGTAGCTGCATGTGGCTCATGGCTATTGTGGTGGCACAGATATGGAACATTCCCATTACCACCGCAAGTGTAATTGGACAAATCTGATCTAGAATGATACCTTAAATGTCATAGTTGTTGGATGTACCAACCAGTCCAATTAAATTTAATTAAATACATTACTCTCAATTCATTGCCAGTTTTAATACTCATAATTCATACATTACAAAAGCAATATGTACATTTTAATGACAGTTACTTATATTTCTTTTTTTTTTTGAAAAAAATAAATATAGCAATAAATGTCACGATTAGAGCAACAAGCTGAAAACAGGAGCCTAAGATTTCACCATTCCCATTCAGATTTCCTGGTCTGTCGCCCCACCCTCACACTTAGCAATTTTCTGTGTGCACACCTTTCTTTTTCCTGTTTCTTCCACTTAGAATGATTTCTCTTTCCTTTCACACTCCATCCTAGGTCTAAATTCATTAAAATCTTTTCCATAGTTATTCTGTGGCACAGCTGGGGGGAACTATTCAAAATGCAGCAGTGACAGCTCAGCATTAGGAGTCCGGATGGATCATTTAAAGAGGTTGCGAAAGGGTGAGGCCCATGCAGCCAGCACTGTGCTGCTTTGCCTCAACTTGTATCTATCAAATACATGAAAGCTTCGTGGTGAATTTGCTAAGGCTGGGACTGCCCAAGAAGGTGGTAGTCAACCTCTCCAAAACACATGCTGAAAATGAGGGAATAAAATCAGCCGTGAAAGAAAGAGCCTTTCAGTCATAAGCAACAGCTAAGGTAGTCCGCCTCTTGTGTGCATCTGGAAAAATGCCAAAATCCTCTGCCTAGTAGCCCACCCAGCCCCAGTGGACAACATGAAACCAGGTTATGCAAATGTATAAGGTATCAGCCCTGGCCCTAAGGAAAGGTGGCAGGGCCAGCCGTCCATTCATCAGCCTCTGAAAATGGAGCCAGCCTTTGAATAAATGATCAGTAAAATCTATTGTGTTGAGTTTTTGTTACTTCTATTGTCTTGTACTTCAGAATAAATGCCACTTTTTCTTTCCTATTGAAAGTCATGTCTTCCTCTTTGAAACTGTGATAGCACTTAATATCACTCTCGAGGGATTTACCATGCACTCTTTTATTGTATTGTGCCCATTTCTTAAATCTTTTACAAGACTGTAAGGTATGATCCATACTTTGTATTTCTTATATTTTCCAGAGTTTTAGCACAATGGTTAGCATACTAGGAGCCAGGTAAATACAGAATCTGACAAGAAATGGATGAATTAATGAATCGAAAGAATAAATTTATGAGTGAGTACTCTGCAGCGAATCTCATTGCTATAGCCCACAGATAACCCAGGTCTTAATGTGTCTCACTTTAACCCAGTCTTCCACTTGTGACTTACTTAAATCCCCTTTCTTTAAATGAAAGTGGCATATTAGTTACACATAACAAGAAATGCCGGCATTAACTACAAGGTTATGTTGTTGATTTTGAGCAGTTTGAGAACTACTAAAGAAAGTGCTCTCTGGCCATGTTCCCTAAAATTTATCTCATAGTCTACTTATTGCTTCTTTATTTAAAATAATTGTTAGAATTCTTCATATCATACTGAATTAGGCATCTAATAAAATTACCTCAATGTAGTAAATTTTTTAAGTTGTACATGCCAATATTAATTGTTACTAGCACTAGTTTTCTCATAAAACTTCTAGCTCAGTAATGTTCAGAAGCATTTCCACCTACTTTTCTCCAAGTTAACAGTACCTAAAAATTATCCATAACTGAAAAATATTACTCATAACCAAACATTGCACTCATGCAGTTATCGTGGGCTCACACTTCATGCAAGTCATTTTCTATAATCTTAAGGAAAATACACAGGGTTTCCTTTTAAATTTGTTGTATAGCTCTGACACTGCCTGAAGGACAATAATAATTTCCTGTCATACTCCATTAAGCTTCGTTTTTGTTGGATTTCCTTCAACTTTTTAATTCTTGCTATAACTTAAGAATCCATATCCTTCAAATGTCTATATTATACTACCAAGTGGAAAAAGCAAAATAATTTGTATTCTGCAACCAGGCAAATATGACTTAGAAGAAACTTGGAAAATGAAAATATTTAACTGTATAATGTGATAAATTTGTTATGACTTTTACTTTATTAAAATTGCCATTTTTACTAAAAATCTGACTTCTTGGTATTAATTCTACAAATTTTCTTGCACATATATAAGATAATACATGTATAAGGTTATTCATTACAACACTGTCTATAAAAATAAAAGATTAGAAACAACATCCACCAATAGGGGACTAAATAAATAAATTATGATATATCCATTTAATGGAATGATATGTAAATGTTTTTAAAAAAATGAGAATGCTTTCTACATAATACATTCCAAAGTAATTTATTACTTTGCTGTCTATAATAAAAAATATTATAAACTCTAACCAGGTCTATCAATGGTGACTAGATAAATAAATGATAATACATCTATTCAGTGGAATAGTACACAATTATGAAAAAAAAAATGAGGCTACTCTGCATATAAGGGAAAATCTCCAAAATACATTATTAAGATTAAAAAAACAATATTTATAGTGTGTTAGCCTTTGCATTAAAAGAGGGAAGGGTTTAAGATATATTTGCTTAAAGAAATTCCAGACGGGTACAAAAGAAAATAATAAAAATGATTATCAAAAGGAAGTAGAATTGGGTACATGAGAGACAGGGGGGGAGAAAAACTTTTCACAATATATCACGTTATAATTTTTGTTTTTAATCTTGTGAATGTATTGCTTGTGCAAAAAGATTTTAATATATATTTTCATTATGATTGTCATAATGTTTGTTTGAAAAGTGGATTTTAAAAGAATCTGAAATATATTATTCTCCATCCTTCTCTTGCCAATTCCCCTTCTGCCCCTCCTCTCGTCTATATCACGTACCTTTCCAAAGCTCACCAAGACCCAGCTGAGGAAAACAGCTTAGGCAGGGCACTTTGGAATGGAGTTGACATTGATCCAGTTTGAAATCTAACAAGACATTATGCAAAATAATGAAGTAATCTGGAGGACACATTTGCCTAGAAATGAAAGATAAGATGTGTGGGCTGGGTAATGGCCAAAAAGTTGAATAATATGGAATTAATTTTACCTGCTTCTTGCTCACATTTTCTTGGTCTATTTATCAGAAAGCTTAATGAAAATGCTCTCATTCTTAAGTGAAGATAATGATTATCAGTTATCAATTATCTCTGAAGAACTAATTAATATTTTATTTCACTAGCTTAAACACATTTGAAGAAAAAGGGAAGGTAACTAAAATTTCCTTTTAAATACTAAATCAGTCTTTAAAATTTTTAAGTCATTAAGCTATATTTGGAAATCTGTAATCATCTGAGGTCTTGGACAGCCTTCCATTTATTAGAAATTAATTCACACACAAAAAAGCAACAATTAGATTTGGTGTTCAAAAGGCTTTCTCAGCAAAAAGTATTAAAATGTCAACCTCATTTAAATGAGACATTATTGACCCCCATTAGTAGGACACGTGCTTGGCTTGGCTTTCTCTAATGGTGGTGATGGATTTGCTCTTGTCCATCCACACACCCCTGCCATGTCCTCTTATGACCTGGGGCAGACATATGCTAGACAGCTGGCTAGACCAGGTCTGTGGCCACTGAACAAAGCAAACCTTGCTGGCCCACACAAAGATTGAACCTGTGACCTTTCTCTCATTAGCTCAATGCTGTAACCACCTGAGCTAAACAGTCACCAAAAAAAAGTATAGGTTGAACGCTGTGTAGCTAGATGTCTGTGTGTGTGTGGCAAAGCTAAGTATAAAGTAGTATGTAACAATGGGCATAAAGTTGGTACTTAGGCATTAAAATAGGACGTTGTCAGTTATGTATCTTAAATGTCTTGCATCCCATGCCCCAGTGGCATTTTTCAAGCTGAGAACCAAAACTGACCACCTTAAAAGGAATTTTATTTCAGTTCTGTACCACAATTCAATGTAGTACCAACCCTGAAATAAAGAAATTAGACATTGAAATCAGTAATTAGCCAGAATGTATTAGGGGATCCCAGCAATGGAGTCCACATCTCATTTGATCTGTATTTTGCTGAGCTTTGGGCTAAAAGGGAAAATAAGATAGCAATAGTAGTTGATAGAGGTAGAAGTGAGAATGAGACCCAAGAATTTGTGACTAGAAGATAGAGAAGCTATTTATCCAAGCAAAGCTTTGTGAATAAACATCTGTGCTCAGTCAATCAATCTATATGTTTTGGTTGAATATCCATGTTTTTGTGGGGTTTTCACACTTCGTTTTTTGTCATAAGATCCCTGGTTACAGAAATCACTAAATGGGAGAGAGCTTGCACTCATAGAAAGCTCAATCATGGAGAAAGTCACTAACGTCTAGATTCTTAAGTTTCTCTTTAGATCTGAATAGACTGTTATGCTGGTGCCAATTTCTAAGGGTCATCATGACCATAGGCCCAAGGGAATAGTCACTGAGTATAGAAAATCCCAGATTAAATGAGAAGTTTAACCACAAATGCAATAAGAGCAGTATCAGTGCCAAGATTTTTTTTTCAAAAGATGAGATGAAGTTCCAACCATAAGCCCTAACTTCTCTCTCATTCGAATAGGCTCTCCATGCTAGGAGTGAGCTACGACAGGGTCTTGGTCAACAGGATCGCAGGCACATTAACCCCCAACCACTAGGAGACAAGTGAACTCATATCTTGGGTGAAAATAAATATATTTCAGTTAACCATCCAAAAATACCACTTTCAAGCTCTTCCCCTCTTGAAAGATAATTTCCCTTAGCACAAAATTCCAATTCCTTACTTGGCATCCAACAGAAATTCAAGGCTAAGTCTCTTTTGTCTTTGTATTCGCATGCCTAATAGAGGGCTTCTCACATGAAAGGAGCTCAATAAGTTATTGAATTAGCAAACAGTGGATGACTGACCCTGATCCTAATTTGTCTTTCTGTTTTTCCACATTATCTCACTTCACTTCTCTTACTTAATTCTTCACTCATAAAAGTCTTCTCACTGCCCCATGGACATGGCCAACTCTTTCCTTACTCCATACTTGTGCTCCAGCGAAGGGTATTAGCATTTATGAAGTACCTGTCATGTATCACATTATAAATGTTATCTCACTTAATCCTAAAAAACAATAAAATAGTCACCACTGTACCCATTTTCCAAAGGATGCTCGGAAAAGTTGAGCAACCTCCCTAGATTACATGGGTAGAAGCAATGGAACCAAGATTTGAACCCAGAGCTATACGGTTCCAAAATGAACCTCTTCCCTTCTAGGATATTCTTCTGCCTTCACATACCCAAATTCTGCCTTTCCAAAGTTGGTCAGTCTCTCAAGGTTTAGTGCAAACTGTAAGGAGAGAAACTCTTTTTTTGTTCATCCCATAACCGTCTCTCATTCTTTTAACTTAGTGTTATTAACACAATGTCTCAGGTAACAGCCATGGATTACCTCAATACTCCATCTATTATTTCTTTCTACTTTTCCTTTTAATTTTTTAATTAATCCATTCCTTCCCAGCCTAACTAAATTATAAGCTTATATAGCAGAGTCTACATGTTATAATTCGCTGCATCCCTTCACAAGCATTCAAGAGACTTCCACATGTGGTAAGCACCCAACAAATACGACCAAATAAAAATCACTGACTAATGTTGACATCTTCATCCTCCCACTAATAATTTTTGTGCCAATTCCTATTGTTATAAAGAAACACTTCTTAAAGTATTTATCTCTTAAGGTTATTATAATAAAGAAAACAGGAAAACTTATTATTATAAGAAAACTTATTATAAGAAAACAGGAAAACTTTTTAAAAAATATTTTAAAGTCTTTAATTATTAACCTTCTCAAGCATCTCTGCTTCTGAGAAGTCCAAATCAGTATTAGTGAGATCATCTTAAGATTTTCCTTGTTTCCTTCAAATACCCTCATTTTCAAAGGTTAATTACTTGGTTGTAAAAGTGCACTCCAGAATGAAATTTAACCCGCGAGTTCGCCATCTTCAGGTAAATATCCTTAACAGGTTTTTTTCAAAAATAGAAAGCCATCTGTTTAACCAATTTGAATACATTCTTATAGAAGAATAAAAAAAATGCAGAGGCTCATGGATTTTAAGTACTTTTGAGTATTTGTAAAACACATTATGACTTTGATGCTTGGAAAAAATATGATGTGGTGCTTTCAGCTATAAATCAGCACCAACAAATAAAGCTGAGCTAGAAGTGGGGATATCTTTAGGACAAAATTTTTTTGATCATCCAAAATGCTGATCATTTGTGGGCCATAGGAAAGAAAGATTTATTATCTTTGAACAGTTCAATTTTTAGTAAGATAAAGCACATATAATTTGAGAGAACATCAAAAAGAATGTGGTTCTTATTAATATCACATAACTTTTCCTACAAAATTTTTCCTTTCTCCAGCCTAGCTCCCATTAGAACCAAACTAAACATGTTGACAGCTACAACTTAGGAAGGTGTTAGGCCAATAGTTTCTCCTTTTGAGAAACTGGATTTTTAATTCAAGATCATGTTACTAGTTTTCTAGAAACCAAATACATGGGGAAAGACTCTATTCTGTAGAGTTTAAGCACACATAAGTGGCAAAAACCACAGAACACAGCTCCTCATCAACTGGGCCTTCAACCACAGACTCAGTCTATGCACATATGTCACTCCCATTGTCATTAGTATGAATAAAATTCAGATTTATTTTATGCATTGGGAAGAGGCTGAATCTCAGTGTTCATGATTAGATATGTTCTCATAAAAATGATATTGTCTCAGTTCCAAAAGTGTTTACATGTATCCGTATGTTTTAGAATTCAATATTCTCCTCCAGAACAGAATAAATCGTTTCCTGAACGGTCTGTGACTTATTTCTTTTCTTATCCTAAATACTCATATGAATCTAAAGTTAGCAATTTTTGTTAGAATTTTTAAGAAAATCAATTAACTCTAGCATGTTAGATTTGATTTATTATGTCTTGCATGCAGTAAGCACTCAATAAACATTTATTGAATGAATGAATGAATGAATGAATGACATGAAATTGGGAACCCAACCCATAATCACAAAGGGGTGTACCCTAGAGGAGACTCCAGATAGAATTCAAGATAAAAATCTCAAAAACTAAGCTCAGATCTACCTTATGGAGTTGGTTCCAGTTAATTCTGAATTTGAATCCCCGGAGGAAAAGTCTTAGGATTTCCAAAAGATCCAGACAGTATTGCTTAGGCAGAGGTCAAATACAATAGATGAGACTATATCTTTAGAAGAATTAGCTTGACCCTTCTTTTGTATAGAAGAATCGAGTCCTCGGGGCTGTCTCCTAACACCCCTACGGAGGCCATCCCTGAATTGGTGAACCCAGAGTCATATTCCAGAGTTGTATGGCTACATATCAAAACAAAGCAAAAATGAGTTAATAATCCTGCACTCTAAGATCACCCACACTCAACTCCCACCCCTACTCCCAGCGTTATTGGCACAGTTATCTCCAAGTGGGGAACTTGCCCATCTAGCCTATGACTTGAGACACACATCAGAGTACAATAAAGGAGCCTGACATTGAAGGTTTACATTTAAGTGAGCTGCTCCTTCTGCCCACTCAGATGGGAAGCAGAAGGAAGAAGGCAACCAAGGTTGTGTGAAAAGGGGTCAGGCTACCTATTTCAATTAAGCAGCTGGTATCAAAATCAATGTACCGTACAAACATTGACTAATGACCTCTCACAGCATTAAATTCTTCACACTCTAAGTCATTAGCCTTTATGCCCAATAGACTGTAAGTGCAAAGAAGGCAGAGACATATATCTGGATTCACTAAAGTATTGTCTGCATAAAGCCCAGTGCCCATCATATATGAGATGCTAATAAATACATGGCAAATGTGAGAATAATGGCGGATAAGAGAACACACTCTGGTGCCAGCCTGTGTGGGTTTCGTTTCTGCCTTTTATCTACTAGCTGTGTGCTGCTGGTAACTCCTTTGTGCCTCATTTCTCATCTCTAAAATAGGGATTAAAAACTGCATCTTAGTAATTGTGAAAAATAAATGAGTTAATATGAGAAACATACTTAGATCAGGGCCTGGCTCAGAGTAAATGCTATTATTATTATTATCATTATTATTAGAAATATTATTATTATTATTATTTCAACTTCTAATTCCTGGTGTAGGGTGGAGCAGGTCCTTAACCAATTTCTGGCATGTCATACTATCTTAGAGGTTTTCATCACCTTGTGAGAATGCTCACCCCTATAATAAATCATCCCCCTTTCATGAATGAGAAGACGAAGCTCACCACTCAACAAAAGGAATTCTCCAAATGGCCTAATGTCTTGCAATATTTAAAATGATCCTCCAGGGTGAGAAACTCATCTCCACTCTTGTCCTTAAGTATTAATAAATAAGTAAATAAGTAAGTAAGTAAATAAATAAATAAATAAAATAAGTGATGTCCAAGTTGCTACCCAAGATCCATTGATATTAAACATAAAACATACCTTTCCCACACATGCATAATTTACACAAAATGTCATCACTGCAATTTTGATAGGTTCAAGGAGATTCCCAATATTGTTAATTGTTCACAGGGCTTAACCTCAGACACAGATTCAGCTAAAGGCTATATTGGATTTCATCATTTCCATTTCCACTGCCCATGCAGCCGTTCTCTGAGGAGTTTCCGGTTATCTAGAATGGCCTGAGTGCCTGGGTGTGTGCACGTGGGTCACTGCGGAGGGCTGTGTGAGGGGAACAGGAATGGGAACATCTTAAAACGAAACAGCTGCGCCAGGAATGGTCAAGGCTTGGGCGCAATATGATAGCTGCTATTAAACTCCTCTTTGAGCTTCTCTTGGCTTTGATGATTTCTTTTTTCCTTTCAAAAGTTTTTCATTCTTTTCCCGACCTTAACTCAACCTCATAAAAGCCCAATTTTTGTTTTGGTTCGTGTTAAAGATTTTGTTATATCATTGTTAGTTTAGGGATTTTAATAGTTTTAGGGTTTTGTTTTCTTTTTGTCTGTTTGGTCTGGGAAAATTATAAAGTGGGAAGGACCGGTCATATTAAATTCTCCCAAATAGACATGGAACTAGGAATTCTTGTTCCCCAATGATCACCTGTCCTACAGCCCCTGCTCTCCACAGCACCTCCCCCTGCTAAGCAGCTGGAAATGCCCACGTGTGCTACAAACTTTTTTCAGGCTGTGTGGTACCAATGGCCTTCCCGACATCTCGTTCCACTGTGAGCTAGTTGACTCAAAAGGTTTCATTTCAGTATCCAACAATGACACCCTTGAATAAAGTTTATTAGTCACTATTTTAAAAAGAATAAGAGCTTAAACGCATTGTTAGAATAAAATATTATTTTTCATTCTGACAAAGGAAGTTAATGCACTTTAAGTTCCTTGGAAAAGATGTGTGTTATAGTAACACAAATAGTTATAGAACTGGAAAGATCATAAAGAAGTAGTTTTAGGGCTTTCTAACCCTCTAAATAAGGGAAATTATTTAAATGAACTGTACATTATGTTCCCTAGATTAACAAACCTTAATTCCACCATTTTACTTAGCATAATCTCTTCTTAAGGTGATAATTAATAAGTCATCACCTAAAAACTAATGACACTGAAATGAAGCCTAAACTTAAGTCAGCCAACTCAGTGGGACTTTTTCCAGCTCACAGCAACCACCTGGCATTCATCTCAATTCTCTGATTCTGTGTTTCAAATCAGCCACTCAGAGATACTATTTGCTGTCAGCAAGTCCCTTGATTTATTTAATCCTTCCCCAAAATATGTCCTAAAATTCTCACAATGTAACCCCTATTTGTCATGACAGCAGCTCCTCTGCAATCACTCTCTGGCATTGTCAGGTGGTTTCAGAGGGCGCTGGTGGCCTGGAAAAGCGAGACTGACCTCCTGCAATGTTGCTGTTACCTGAGCTTCTCAGCAAACCATCAATAGATGTGCCTAATTACACTTGTTATCCAAGCATACTACAAGAGCATGGTACTGTTGAGAATCAATATAATTTTATATTTCCCATTTTAAGAATGACATTACTATCTACTCTGTATACACTTAGTGTTTTTTTTTTTAGATTAAACAGTACAATATGGAGAATTATGGGTTCAAACAGAATGAGGGGGAAAAAAAAGGAAAAAGAAAAGAAGGATAATAAAAACTCTCCTCTGATTGACTTTAAAAACAGATCGTGGGTTGAGGAGGGTACAGGGGTCAAATATACAGTGACGAAGGAGACTAAACTTTGGGTGATGAGCACACAATGCAGTAAACAGATGATGTATTAGAATATTGTACACTTGAAACATATACAATCCTATTAACCAATGTCACTCCAATAAATTTAATAAAAATAAAGAATAAAAAAATTAAAATTAAAAAGAAAAACAGATTACGACAATCAGATTCAATGTAACCTAGTTTTATCTTCTAATATGTAAAGCAGTTAGGTGACAGACTCAAAAAAATCCTGTGGTTTGCAAAGGAGAAGTCCTATGACAAAAAAAAGTGGCATTTTTTTCTTCCCCAAAATAGCTCTAAGTACACATTGTAATCCATAATAAAATCAGAAGAAAATATTCGGAAGAATTTGAGTGGTGTGCTGAAAATCATTCTTAAAATTTACGACTCCTGTTCTCAATCCCATTCTTCCTCCATTTTTAGATCAGTTCTGGAAATCACTGAAGGTCCGTCAACTTTTTTATTAAGATTTTTATTTTGAGGTAGTTGTATGTTCTCATGCATTTGTAAAAAATAACATGCTCCCTTTACCCAGTTTCTCCCAACAGTAACATCTTGTGAAATTTAGTGCAATATCACAACTACGATACAGGTGAGATACAGAACATTTCCAGTACCTTTTACAGCCCCACCCACTTCCCTTCCACCTCCACAGCTCCTTAACTTTAGTAACCACTAAAGCTTTTCTCCATTTCTATAATTTTGTCGTTTCAAGACTGGTACATAAACGGAACCATACAGTATGTATCTTTTGGGGGTTCACTTTTTCACAAAGCATAATTCTCTAGAGATTAATTCAAGTTGCTGCGCTTATCGATAATTTACTTATTCCTTTTTATTGCTGAGTAGTATTCCATGGTATGGTTGTACTCTGATTAACAGTCCATGCTTCATTGTTAACAGAATGTTTAACAGTTTATCCATTGAAAGACATCTGAGTTGTTTGTTTCCAGTTAGGGGCTACTATGCATAAAGCTACTATAAGCATTCATAGATATTTCTGTGTGAACCGAAGTCTTCATTTATCTGTATAAATGCTCAGAAGTACAACTGCTGAGTCATAGGTAGTTGCATATTTACTTAAGAAAGTGTCAAACTGTCTTCCAGACTGGCTGTACCATTTTACATTCCCACCATTAAAGTATGAGCGATCCAGTTTTTCCACATCTCCAAATGCATTTGGTATTGTCGTGGTTGATTTTTAACCAAAGGCAGAGATTCAGTTTGGAACAAAAACTGGCAGCAAGGATCTCAAATTTAATGGTTTGTGATGTAAATTTTTTACATTACATATGTAATCTGTCTCCCCTTCATTCAGACAAATATGAATATAATTTTAAAAATAAATGAAGATGATGAAACAGAAACAGCATGATATGGCTTTCAGAAAACAAACTGAAACCCAGCTCTGCCACCTACTAAACATGTATGTGAACTTAGACAGTTATTTCACACCTTCAGGCAAAGCCGTTGATGGTTCACCTCTTCCATCTTCAGAATGAACAGAATCAGACCTGCTTTTCCTGCCTTACAGAAATAATGAGTTCAAAGGAAAAAAATATACGAAAGCGATTTGTAAATGTTGAGAAGCTATGCAACTACCTGGCAAAGAGCAAGGCAGGTTACAGAAAACAAAGTCCAGCTTACCTAAGGGTCTTATGCATTCTGCCATAGAACGTCAAGATAGAGAAATGGCAAGAATCAGAATGACTTCTGAGTCTAGCACAGTGGTGCCTCACAAGACTGGGGGCAAGAAGATCACATTGGAAGTTCTCTTTATATATGTTTTCATATAAACAGTCGGAAATGAGTTCACCACCATCCTCACTTGGCCCTAGTCAACAGCTGCCTGGGCACACAGGTAAGGGAAGTGGGGAGATCTCAACTGCAAAGGCGTTGACAGAGGTCCCCTCAGAAACTCACATGCACGGAGATGTGTTATGGTATATCTAGCTCAGTTAGGTGGAAGTAGACTATATAATCCAGTTTTAACTAAACTATCCTTCATCAAAAGGACAGCTTAACAAGATTCCTGCAAAATACTTTAGATTGAAGATAATTCGAAGAATACAGGTATAAACCATAACCAAGAAAATGGCAGAACGAACTGCTCCCCCTCCGAGTCAAGAGCTTTAGTCAAGGTGAAAACACTACAACATGAATCCAACGGCAAATCGGCGGAAGCATCGTTAAACGACAAACACTACTCGGAATGTGGATTTGCATCCACTGCTGATGATGCTAAATCTCACCTAAAAAAAATTTAAACCTATTGTTTAACTCTTCTTTATCATACCCTTTTTAAGTTTATTCTATGTGGATTTATAATACACGTAATATATCAGCAAAGTTGTGCAGATATATAATTTGCATATACCTACATTTAAAATGCTTTACTGTTGGGGTGTGCAATTGAAGAGACCTTGCCCTCTCACTCTCTGCCTCTGAGAGGAGGCCACACTCTATCTGTGGAGTGTTACCCCTTTTTTAATAAACTTTCCTTTAAAAAAAAAAACTATGAAGAGATCTCATTCACTGATCCCCACTCAGTTCATTGTCTGAACTGAGGGGAGACGGAGCTGTAAAATTGAACAAGAACCATGCTAAATGGTGCTAGGAATGGACTAGGAAGAAGCATAGATATTAGAATGTATAAGGATCAAATGGAGAGATGTAGAAGAAAGGGATTAGCATTTATTGAGCACTTATTTCATTCTATACTCTTGATACACGTTATTCCTTTAATATAGTTCTTTACTTGGAAGGGTAGGTTTTACATGTAAGGAACTTGAGTTTCAGAGGTAATTTGTTTCAAGTATTCAACTTTTCAGTTGTGACATTTAAATTCAAAAAGAGCTGTCACTAAAAAATATATTTTTATCATAGTCTCCTGGTTGCTTGCTCTGTCTTTAAAGGCTCATGGTATCTGAAGCTGCTTGATTGTAGAGAGCTTGGTCATTAAAACTCCCTGAGGGTGGCCTTGGCCATATCAGCCACCCTCTTGGCAAGTATGAATCACATCTGACACTTGGTATTAAGAAAAGAAAAAATGGGGACACCATTGACCTAGGATTTACCATTTCTCTAAAGTGTCATTTTCCCCAACAGACCACAGTACATATAGAAAAGATGGCAGGAAACTGGGTTTCCTCTGCCAGTCTGGTAAGTTCCTATTACTAGGACCATCTCTGAATACGTTCCTGGAGCCTCTGAAGACAACCAGAAGCCATTGCCTTCATTCTGTCAAAATCCAAGGCCGGATGCCAATGCAGACTCCCCACACAGATCTCCATGAAGTCCGTGGGCTGTCAGCATCCCCACACTTACGTAGTGGCTCTCAGGAGGGTAACTGGCTGCCACTCTTAATCTTGCAGAGCTATGCCGAAGAGAAGAGCTAACATTTATTTATTGAGCACTTGCTCTATGCCAGACACTCTCCAAGAGCCTTGTGTGAATCATCCCACCAAATGTTCATCATGACGCTGACAGACTCTGTGATTACAATCCACCTCTTACAGATGTGGTAAGTGAAGTGGAGAATGGTTAAATAATTTTCCAAGATCACATGCTGATAAATGCTGTAGCCAAGATTCAAAACTGTGCCTCTGACTCCTTTGCTCTTTAATCGCTGTTATGCTGCTTTACATGCATATTAATAATTTCATTTCCATGTATCATTATTAAGATGTCTTTACAAGATGCTCAAAATTAATTTTAAAAATTTGTCACATTTCAAATGTGATTTTGCTTCATCTTAGGATCAAACCATTTACCAGAATACATCATTGATCTTGTAATAAGCATCAAAATAAATTACAATTCCATTTACAGAAATTATTTTTACAAGCAAACTTCTTAATTCTTGAAACGACTACTTCAAATCCTTACTGACATGAAGTGGAGCATAAATAATAATACATTAAAATACATATGGCTTACTATTTACTCCGAAGGATCTGATGTTATAAGTTAAACCTTCCACAATCCAAGGCAGTTAGGAAAATTCGGTGTGCAATCCAGTTATTGCCACATATTCAGCAGTTAACAATGAGAACATAAAACACAGGGACAGCTGAGTGAGCTCTTCAATTATTAATGTAGCTATATTATACCATGTAATAGTAAAGTATCTAAGGAGAAAAAAAAAGCTCAGTTAGTTGCAGCCACTCTTAATTCTGTGACTTTTTAGTAAAATACAGCGAGTGGAAGTTTTGGGGAAAGTAGTGCAGAAATGGCAATTTCCATAGAGAAATGCTTCAGGGGCAAGTTCCCATACGTGATTATGTGTTCTTGCCTGTGTGAATTGGGGACCCTTGAGTTTCTCTTCTCAGATGTCCTCATTGCAAATACCTAGGTCGTGATTTTAAAAGCACTTTACTTTACAAATCACAGCCCAACCCACACAGACTCAAATGCCACTTTGTTCCCATGACTATTTTATCTTCAATGAACGATCAGATTGATCTTTATAAACACTTCATTAAATATTACTCTATCTGAAAAAAGAAATATCCAGCATTTGAACTAAGCCTTCAACAGCCCCAATTTAATATATATAGTGATAAAGCAAAAAAAAAAAAAAAGTCGCTTGATTAGATTATGTAATTTTATTGCTGACATTATCTTTACTTGAACAGCACAAGTTGCAAGGAGCTTAACAATGTTTGGAAAAGCAGAAAGAATCACTAGGACTGTAAGGAGGCAGTTACTTACTTTATTTATCCCGGATTCATAATCAGTTACCTGGTTTCTTAGTGAAAAAGTTTCTTCACCTTTTTCTCAGCAAGTTGGAAATCATCTCATGGATATACTTTATTATTCTAATTTAACACAAGTTTGAAAAAATTCAGCGCTTTTGACACCAATCGTTGCAATGTGCATTCATTTAGAAAGAAAAATGGCATAGTGAATAATACCAAGTTCCTTATATTTTAATCCAATATGGAAAATCAAGGTAACTAGTATTTTCTCATACACAAGAATTTACATCTATTTTCTTAGTTGGGCTTCTTCATCCAGTGAGAAATCTATTTTAAAAATCACTGAATTGAGGAAAACAAAAAATCTATTTGGTGATGTGCATCCAACTCATCACTCTCCCGTTTATAGACAGAGTCAGATCCTACCTAAGGAAACTTCCTTTTTCAAGTTTTATGTTTCTCCATTTCTCTGATCTGATATTTTGCATCCCTCTTCAAGCCATCATTTGAAAACTGTAGTTAGAAAAAGCACTCATTTATTTTCTCTGATTTCACATTTTAACAGAAATTTGTTATGGACCACAAGCAATCCTTTATATGGACCATAAAACTCCAGCGTCTGGTAGATTCTGCAGAAAGTAGGCAGTCTATCCAGTGCACTGTCCATTTGTCACCCAGCACAAATAGGGAATCCTATTACCTACAAAGGTATTAGGGAAGTGCTCCCAGCTGAAAGCATTTATCCAATTCCAATTGTTGTTTGAAAGTCTAAAATACTAAGGGTGATACTGTTCCAGGAGCTACCGTTTAAAACAATGCCATGCCTGTTTAGAGTGGAAAATCAGTACTTGAAAATCTGAGTTGGCTTTAAAAATAAGTGTGCATCCAAAAAAGAATTCTTAAAGAAACATTTATATGCCAGCCACATGTTTCTAATTTTAATAACATTGGCTTACCTTAATAAATAAGTAGATCCTAATAATTATTCTCTATATTTTGATATTTTGTATAGTGTTCTATTTTAGTGAGTTTACAAAAAGGCTAATGAATAATAATGCAGGAAAAATATGTATCTGTCAGTACAAAATTGCTGCGGTTTATAGGCATTGCACATGCTCTTTTGAAAAAAAGTTCTGTTAAAAAGTAATTGAAAACTGCTCTGATTTTAAAAGAAATGATTGTAGCTGTATCCTTATAGAATAATGTCAGATAAAAAGAAATCGTGTTCCCTCTACAATTGTGTTTGTTGGCACTTATGTAAGAATAATAATGCTTTAAGGTTATTTTCAGAGTTGTTCACTCAACGTGGGATTAACATCAAAATCTTTGTAATTATCTGAGATCACCCATTTGAAAGCAGCGTAGTAAAACATGTTAGTGTTTAAACATCTAGCAGTTTTAATACTAAACAGATTAAAACACATGAAACTAATATTATAATTTGTGCATTGAATACTATGTCAGACCTTTTTTTTTTTTTTGGTGAAGAGAATTTTTATGAAATGGTACCCTTTCTAACTACTGCTTCCTATTTCTCAAAATACTAAAACAATCAGCTAGAAAACTCCATGGGAGATATATATATGTATGCATGACTTATGGACTTGAAATATTATTCTGTGTCTTTGTCATTGCACAGATTTAGAAAACCATCATTTCTAAGGTATACCTTAAATAACATTGGGAACCAAAATATTGTAATAGGAGAGTGATCCAGAAAATGAAGATACAGTCCAGGTGGGATTACCACTTTACACTCACACACTCACACACACACACACACACACACAATTTTTTTTGAAACTTTAAAGAGATTGCTAATTGGCAAGAACAATTATGAATTTATTTGATAACCACCTGGAAACAAATATAGGTCTATAGCTTATGCATTTTAAAATAATAAAAAAGCACATTTTAATATGTTCCCCCAGAAACTTATAAAACTATTTCTCTATCTCAACTTTCCCACCTCCTTCAGAAGTCAACATGAGAAGATGGGTAGCAATTTAGAAAGTAATGTGAAATTATAAATTAACTATCCAAGTCATGCCCATCTTTCTTGAATCCCTGTAAAAATAGATTTCATATCCTAGACCTAATTATTTCATAATCCTTGTTGCATTCGGCTCAATGGGTCAGGGTGGGATGTGAAATCTTGGAAACTAAATTGAATGTTAACCAATGTGGGTGCCTCCCCCCAGACATGGAGAATGTGTGTTACAAGACAGTATCTGTGTAACTTCAGCTGTGCCTGAAAGGGGCGTGGGGGTGTCGAGGATTTAAATCACATTGTTTCCACTTATGCAGAGAGAATCCATAAAAAGAAAGATTTATTATCATATATTTTTTTGAAATGTAGTATTTGTTTTTGACTTTAAAAGTGCTCCTCAGTATAGAGCAGAGTAAATATTACATTTTTGTTAAACAGCCGCCAAGATTTAATTGTCTGTGAAATGTAAGGCTTAGGACCTGATTTGAGTTAACTACTGTTCTGCTGAAGCAAACTGAGCTGGGCTGCCCGCGGACCCAACGCACCCAACGGCTGATTTACACGGAAAAGCTGTCCCGCAAGAATTGAAGGAGGCAGCCACAAGCCGACAGGAGCCCATCCAGAGGGCCTGAACCTTCGTTCTTCCTGCCGCAGATTTAAAGTGATTTTGTACAAAAAGTCAAACAAGAATAAGCAGCGATGGAAAATATAACAAATCATGCTAGCAGTTTAACAGCGAGAGAGAGGGGGAGAAATCCCGGAACCACCAACAAATACTAGAGCACGTCTTGGGGTTAGAAGAGAGGGGAGTGGAAAGAGGAGAGAAAGGAAGCTGGCTAAGGACACAACATGATTGCCACATGTGTATTGCACATTTTATTGTGATTGTATATACCTCCGTGGCTCTGTCGAGAACCTGAAAAGTCTGTCTCCTTTTACGGCGCTCTGAGAGCCCTTTGCACGCGGGTTAGGAAAGGCTCGGCTGCCCGCGCCCCCTCGCGTCCCCTCCCCCTGTGCCACCCCTTTCTCCCTGCAGTGGCTCCTCCACCCGCCAAGGGTGCCGAGGAGAAAGCGGGCGGCTGCAGATCGGCCCCAGTGGCACCGCAGCCACAAGCCAACCCGTAATTGCAAAGCAAACAAGGCTGAAATATTGGGGTTGGTCTCAATCGTGACAAGATCTACGCTTTTGCCGCCCATTTGTTTGTGCAGCTCTATTTAAGGGCACTTGATTGAGGAAATGTTGAAAATAGCGGTGAGGGTTTCCCTAATGAGACCCCGGGAGGCGAGCGGCGGCCTTCGCCGCGCGAGGAGGGCGCGGGTGGGGGAGGGGCGCGGTTAACCCCTTCCCGCCCGCCTCCGGCGAAAAGTCCTGGGACACGAGCTGGGGGGAACAGAGCTGTCACTCCCGCCCCGGCGCGGTGACCGCCTTGGTTCTGAACAGCGGAGAACCGGCCTCCTCGGTGGCAGGAACCGAGAGGGCGGTGGGATCAAAACGAGATTTTAACCAGGAGCAACTGGGCTGCCTAGCGGCCAGCGCAGCGGCCTAAATCCAGGGTGGCGGCTCTGGCCGCGTCCCCTGCCCCCGAACTGTCCCGGGCCGTGGCCGCAGTCCAACCTCTCACTCTCGGGCTGAGGCCATTGCACCGCTGGCTGAGGCGCAGCGGTGGCCCCGACGCACCTCGGCCAGTCGCTGTCGGGCTGGGTCTTCAGGCGTCTAGAAGGAAGGGCAACAAACCGAAAAGGCAGGAAGAGAAAATACATAAATATTTAATGAGTGCAGCTAGATCTCATTTAATCTTCCCTAAACACACTAGAGGTCGGTGTCATTACCCCCCATTGTTCAGATGGGGAAACTCTCTAAGGCTTAGAGAGCCGGAGAAGCTTGTCGAGAGGAGCCGAGGGTCCGTCTTGCCCAGCTCCGACTCCGGGGTCCAGGATGTTAGGGAGATACCGGCCAGGCCCGGCTGGATCTCCCATGCTCGGATCCGACCGGGCTGACGCAGACCCAAGGCCAGCGCGATCAATGCGAGGAAGCCTTCCCTGGCTCTCCCGAGGACTTGAAGATGAAGGTCTGTTCCCTAATGGAAGACGATCGACTCCTCTACTAGCGCTAGTCTCTTTCAAAAAAACAATCCGATTGCAAATGGGATACGCGGGACAGACCTGATTTCTCTCTAAGCTACCCCGTTTTAGGAAAGCTGTGTAAGCAGCTACTGGGTGCAATGCATTGATCCGGCTCTCAAGGAACCCACAGTCACAGTAGGTGCCTAGAGATCTGCCAGAGAGAAAATGAGCAGGAGCACAGAAAGGAGTTCAGAAGAAAGACCTGGAAAAGCAGTACCTGGAAAGGCTTCCCAGAGGAGGTGGCATTTCAGCTGGGCCTAGAGGAAACACAGAAGTGTAGATTCTTTAGCATGAGAGAGAAATGGGTGGTTTGCAGGCTATGCTAGCAAGTCAAGAAATGCCAGACGACCAGTTGAAAACAATATGGGGGCACACTTTCGCCACCTGCCACCATCTCCCGCAAGCCCCTCTAACTTGGAGAACTGAGTTGATCAAGCCCTGAGCCAAAATTCCACTCTCTCTTAAAGACTGAAAACATAGGGCTTTTGGACAACACCAGCGGCTAGACTTTTTGACCCTTCCGGAACCCTGAACCTGGGCTAAAAGGGACTGTCAAGGGCAGGGCAGGAAAATGGCACTGGGGGCGCTCTCGCCACAACCCTCATTTGAGCCACACATTCCAACTCCCTCCCAGAGAGATCTGGTCAGAGGTGTACCTTGGCCAATCTGAAGTTTGTCTTTTGTAGTCAAAGGCAGGTGTAGACTGGAAGAAGGAAGACCCCAGAGTGGGGAGCAGAGGAGGCCTGGTTTCGGTCGGTCGTACCTCCCCAAGAATGATCTGCGCCTTCTGTCAGCAAAACAAAAAAGCATCAGTCACACCGATTTAGTGAAGCCTCCAAATGTGTTCTGAATGGAATTCTGCTTTTCTTGTACGCAACCAACTCCTCTGTTTGAAGTTGGATGTTTTGCAAGCAGAACGCAATTCCATTTTTTGTTCCTAGAGGTTTTGGCCTGTGTTAAGTGGGCATTCACACAAGTATTAAAAAGAAAACCATTCTCCTCTGGAAAATGGAACAAAGTTGTGCCTCTCCAATCATGGGGCAAATATATAATCTGTAACAACAAATTAGGCTCCTAGTGCTGCGCATTTCCAGCAAGCATCCTGCCTTCTCTGTTTATATTATAACTTTTCTGCCTGCAATTATTTTTATTTTAATTTTCTGTCACTTTAACAGAAACCAGAGCCTTTTCTTTTCATGTTTTGTACACAACATGTTCATTTTGATAAGATGTTCTTTCCTATCCTCTTTTAGCTTGCCTTTCCTTGTTTAGAGTTCTGTATCAGGAGTTTCTAATATTTCCCTCGCTCTCTCTTTTTTTTAAAGAACTTGTCCCTGTCTTGCTTTATTTGTTTGTGTGAAATTTAGTTTGAAAGGAGATCAGAGAGAGCAGGAGGGGTTTGTAATAAGAGAATGACCGAATGACCCAAAGGCTGATTATCTATCATTAACTGGAGACTCGGGGTACCCAAATTACCAGAGAGACCTCAGTCTGCCGGATCCTTACCCGGCCAAAAAGGCAAGTGTGGAATGCACACATTGAAACAGGCTCGTGACATTGCAAATGAAGACACTCTGCTCACACATTTTGTTAAGAAGATTTCCTTCAAAACTCAACTCGGGTTTAGTGGGCAAATTTATTAGATTCTGACATGTTGTATGAATGTAAAAAATCTCTGCTGAAAGACTAACTTTAACATTTCTGTAACTAACTTTTTTGTGTTGTTTCGTTAGGACCAAAATTGCAGTTAATTGTCTAAGCTCCAGAGAATATTGAGAAATCAAGCCAAGCTGCTTTTGATCTGCTCACACTGCTAAACCCAAGCCTTGTAAAAATCAAGGTTTGCCATTAATATTGACAATAAAAGTGTTTCTTTTTGTTAACCTGAAACCTAACCATCCTGGCTCAAGTCCCTTGTCTAGAAGCAAAGACCCTAGAAGAAAGTAGAAAAGGTTTGAAAGAAACAGCCAGGGCTAAAGAAATTCATCTATGTGAATTTGCAAAGGAGGCTTCAGAACAGGACTTCGAGGAATGCCAGCAACACTGCAGTTAGAACTGGGAATGGCCGGAGCCTCAAGTCACAAACAAACCCTCAGTCACATAAATGGTTTGTCCAGAGCCCCACATTTTAAGTTGCGTTTGCTTTCATATTTTATTCTGAACTCAGATCTGTACTGCAGACTAGTTGGAGTCTATTACTTACTATTTCCATAGCATCTATGCAAAATTACAATGACTTCCTCATCTGAATGCTGAATGCTCTCCTCCTGGCTTGGAAGAAAATATTGCTAGTGTTTATGCAGTTTGTTTGAAACAAGAATGCAGATGAGTAGTTAACATAAATCCTGTGGGATGTATTCTCTTATGCCACTTTTGCTCTAAACTCTATATTTAACTACAAAGTAGCAAAGCTCAGACTTACCATACCTCTTTGGTCTTGTATAATAACATGAATAACACCTCCCATGTACACACCATGCTGCCTCTTGTGAGGCTCTTTCACATCCAGTATCTTTGTTCCCCTCAGTATGAATAAGTATTTTAGTTTTACAGACAGACTTGGATACCTAGCAAAGTGTCTAATTCTCCCTTATCAATGAAAATCCTCCAGACCAGCAGCCTGTCTGCCAGTTTCTGTGGAGATCTAGTCATTGATTATTTGGAGAAAATGGAAATTCCCACTGCCTGTAATCCTTGATATTAAGATTTTTCTTACACACTTTATACACCTTGAACTTACACAACGTTATATGTCAATTATATCTCAAGCTTTTTTAAAAATATTTTTTCTTAAATAAGTTAAGATGAACCAGTCTCTTATTCTTCTTCACCAGTTTCAGGTTCAGTGGCATAGAAAACCTTGTAAATCCAAACATTGCTGAAGGGCAAATTAGCAGGGAAGGGGGGAGGAGGCTGTGAGGGGAAGGGAAGGAGAGGGAGAGAAGTAAAGGAGCGGGGGTGGGGTTACAAGCACCAAGAAAGTCCCAGTTTTCTCCACTGCCTTAAATTTTGCTAATCATAACTAACTGAAGAAGTCATAAGCAATCAGCCTCTCCATAGTCATCGCTGCAGCTGAATCGGTCCCTCCCTACCACCCTCTCCACAGATCTGCTCTGGACGAGGACTCACTCACCAAACACTCTGCCCAGATCCCAAAATCCAAAGAGAAAATGTTCAGAATAAAACCTCATAAGAGCTAAGGGCAGCTTTTCTTATTCTTTATTTTGAGACAGACATAAAAGTCCAATCGAACTTGATTCTGTTCTGTAGATACATACGGTGAGCAAATCCACATTTCTGGAGCCACTGTCACTTGACATGTCTGTAGACAATGATTTCCCAAAAGGAAAGCAAGAGAGTAAGGGACAAAACCCCAGTTAGCGAGAGACCCTTGTCACTAGTTAGGCAATGTGCCCTGTTCTAGATGTCCTTAACAGTTCTGGAACTAAGTGGTTAGCCTATAAAATGACTCAATTCCACCCTAGTACAGACAAGAATACAAAGCCATCAGAGTATCACAGAAAGCACTGTCCTTGGAGTAGGTGGGGCTAGAGTTACATCTTCAAGAATACATTGCTTTTCTGCCACTTTCTGGGTTTGATATTCTTTCTGGGGTTCTTAGCACATCCGGGAGTCACTTTATATAAGAGCATTATAAAATATATGGGAATGCTCAGTCATTTCTACTATGTTGGTTGTGAAATAAGGTAAAACGAGATTTGAAAAACAATGAAGGGAATTGAGCTATGATTCCCATAAATATAAAACGTGTGTTTATGGCCCTTTGGCCTGGTTCGTTTCAGGTCCAGTTTATTTTGAGTTTTCATGAGCAAAACACAAGATCCAAACTGCCCTTGCCTTCGAAATAATAAATACCTCAAAAAAATCTGTATTTTCCCTAAAAACAGACTGAAGTTGTTTTTTTTTTTAAAGAAAAAAACATATTTAGTTTAAACCAGATTGATTTTTAAATATCTCACAAGACCAAAATGTTTGCCGGGAGTACTCAGCCTCTCCCATGCTCTGAATCTTTCCCAGGGGAAGGGGTGGGAGTAAAGGGAAAGAGACAGAGACATGGGTGCAAAATAAATGTTTGAACCTGGTTTAGCTGAAGGCAGATATAACGTGCAGTGCAGCGGGTGCACCACCAGCTACAACGAAGACCATAGACACAGAGTTACAAACATTCCCCCCCAACCTGGGCTGCCTCCTGTGAAGTCTTCCAACCAGGGCAACACAAGTTGCAGCCTTCCGCCTCAGAAAAGGGGAAGCAGAAAGTAGGCCCTCACCAGAATTCCCCCTGTGGGCACCCACCCCAGGGCTGCCACCAAGCAGTGTCATCTCAGCCACTGGGGCCCTCTCAGTACTCAGAACATGTGCCCTCTGGGGAGCAGTGCACCAGAGGCCACACTAGTACAGCGCTGGGTGGGGTCCCTGGGCTGACATCTAAGCCTGTGCAACTACACCCTCTTCCCCCCCATTCCCCCGCTGCCTCTTTCCCCCTCCATCACTGCCACTGCCATCAAGTCCATTACTAGCCCCTCCCAAGAAGGCGCAGGCTACCCAAACTGCGGGCAGACTTGAGATGGCATCTTTTCTCACAGCTCTCCAAACAAGCAGGCTAACCCACCATCCCACTAGACCTGAAGCAAAATGTACCAAGAACACTAAGGGGAAAAATTGGCCTCATTTAGTCAAGAATGTGGAGTGGAGCTCATCGACTCTGGCCTCTGAGTCAGTAACTACAGTTGAAGACACTAGATTTCACCCATTTGTCCTCTGCCTCCAAGCCACCTTTCTAAGGCTGCAGCCTCTGGGTTTGGCTTTCTGACATTAATGAAGCCCTAATCCCTTGGACAACATTAATTAACTGATAATGACATTGTCACTGAAGACTGATGCTCAGATTAGCTTCTTTTACAACTTTTTTCTGTCCCATGTTGTCCATATCTCTCTTAGCACTTGCCGTGCTATCTGGGACCATGAAGGGACTCGCTCATTTTTTGTTTCAATTCAAGGAGCATGAGAAGGGCTGAACGTGGCACGTTCTGAAGACTTCACCACTGAGGTCACTTGCCTCTGGTGCATGCAGCATCATGCTCCCCAACTCAGCCCAATGCCTGGCCTCTTCTTCCTCCTTTCAATTCCCAAAAGTCTCTCTGGGTCTGAAAGCAGCCTACCAACTCCTCTCTCTGAATTTTTATCTGTTCCCGGCCTGGGTACAATCATTTTACTTTGTCTACCTGTTCCCAAGGCCTAGACGTTTCTTTATAAACAGACTTTTTTTTTTTAATGTATCAAATGTCAGAGGATTGAACTACCAGTATTTACACATTCAGGGTTTGCCTCCTCGTGAAAATGTAAACAAAACCCTGACCACACTACCTAGATTCTTTCCTAGAAGAACAAGGTCTTAAAAAAAGACCCTCCTTGTGTTCACAACTTCAGACCCACACGAGTTGGAGGTTCAAAGCTCTAGGTCTCTATTTTGTTCCCAGCCCAAATGCAAGACCTGGCACCTACCAATGAATCTGGTTTCAGGTACTCCTTACCCCCTGTTCTCTGCCTCAAGACATTCTACTGGGGGTGTCCAGGGAAACTGACTTTTTGCTGAGGGGACAGAATGGGGCCTGCATGGACTACCAGCCTCCACTTCCTCCTCCCTCTCTGAGTTCCTTCCCCTCTCCTACTGCCCAGCCGCTGTAAACCTAAAAGATAGTTCTCAGTTCTTGCCCAGGACTTCGTGGGTAGTGTCTGGCCAGGCCGGGCCTCCGATCCCTGGCAGCACCGGAGTTGGGCACCCCCCAACTTCACCCTCCATTTGCCCTGACCTTGCCTTTCATCCCTGAACGATGTGCCCTGCGATGTGCCCTGCGAAAAGCTCCCAGCGGGTAAGGAGGACTGTCCTCATGTAGTCTTTGGGGCTCCCTTTGCGTCCTGGAACCTGACTCTGCCTACCTCCAAAGGATGATGCCCTTTGTGGAGTGGAGTCGTTGGTCTCCCCTGGGCGAGGCCACCCCGGCCCGCACCGGCTTCTGCACACTTTGTCCTCAGATCCCTCTAATTTACGGCCCGCGGGCTCCTGTTGACGCTCTTTTCCACACCGAACTCCTTGGACTGGAATCTTCATCTACCACCTTCATCTACACATCAACCTCCCCCTTCCCGACTCCTGGCCAAGCCCCTGGGATAGTGTCAGTTCCTGCCACTGTCCGTTCCCATCGCCCCCTCCCCACCACCAGCCTCTCGTGATCCTTCTCAAGAGGCTCACGCCACGCGGGCGCCGTGGCCCGGGTGCCCTGCGGCCCGGTGACTTACAAGTGGAGATCCATTTTCCGTTATAATGCGTTCAAGATCACCAAGGCCAGCAGTCTAAACATCCACGAGCCGTCCTCCTGGCCTGCCTCTTAAACTGGTGTTTAATGGTTCCCCTCCGATAACTAAACCTGCTTTCCACAGATGCCCGCTTTTATGGGAGAGGCAGGAATGCAGAGATATATTTATATGTTTGTTCATAAAAACTGGAAAATAAGCTCTGAACACGCTGTAAAAAATATTCAGTACTTACCAAACAGGCTAGTTAAATCCGGGGAACACCGATACTGGCCACACCACAAATTCGGGCAATCGAGGTGCCTGCGCTTTGAAACCGTCCAAGGTCGTCTCCGTAGGTTCTGGTGTCCCTTGAAGAATATGGAAATAAGAGGATTTACAATCGGCTTGACCATTCCTTTGGGGGGCTCAACGGTGATCTCCAAAAGCAGCCACGATGACGTGAGCCAACCCAAACGGCCCGGACCCGGGTAACCCAAGTGGGTAAGTGAAGACACCCGAGCTGGGCGTTTCCAGCCTGTGCCTAGGTCCAAGCAGCAGCCTTCCCCGCTGCGCCCCGCGCCTGCCTGGGCCCAGCGGCCCCTTTGTGCGGCCCTCACAGCCCGCCGCCTCTACTCTCCGCCCCGCACAAAACTGCACCCGGCTTCCTGCTGATGTTCTTGCCTCGGTTACCTACCAAACACTTCGAAAAAGCCATATCTGCGTTCCTTTTTCCCCCCTTACCCAGAAAAGAAAGCGGAATTATACTGTACCTGATTTGAGATTCTTCAATATTTGAGA
>NW_024346667.1:14167861-14174598 GCF_902729225.1 Pteropus medius
GCCGCCGAGCACCGAAGCGAGGGCCCGGGCCGAGGGCGCGGCGGGGCTGCGCGCACGCTGGGGCGCGTGGAGGGGCGCGGAGGGCGAGATGAGTCTGGTGGGGGGCTTCCCCCACCACCCCGTGGTGCACCATGAGGGCTATCCGTTCGCCGCCGCTGCCGCCGCCGCCGCCGCCGCCGCCGCCAGCCGCTGCAGCCACGAAGAGAACCCCTACTTCCATGGCTGGCTCATCGGCCACCCCGAGATGTCGCCCCCAGACTACAGCATGGCCTTGTCCTACAGCCCCGAGTACGCCAGCGGCACAGCCGGCCTGGACCACTCCCATTACGGGGGGGTGCCGCCCGGCGCCGGGCCCCCGGGCCTGGGGGGGCCGCGCCCGGTGAAGCGCCGGGGCACCGCCAACCGCAAGGAGCGGCGCAGGACTCAGAGCATCAACAGCGCCTTTGCCGAACTGCGAGAGTGCATCCCCAACGTGCCCGCCGACACTAAACTCTCCAAGATCAAGACGCTGCGCCTGGCCACCAGCTACATCGCCTACCTCATGGACCTTCTGGCCAAGGACGACCAGAACGGCGAGGCAGAGGCCTTCAAGGCGGAGATCAAGAAGACAGATGTGAAAGAAGAGAAGAGGAAGAAGGAGCTGGTTAGTACCAGGGGGCAGCGGACGGTGGGGGTGCGGGGTTCGAGTGCTCCCCCGTCTCTTTCCAAGTGGGTTGAGCGATGGCATTCCGCGTTCTTTGGCTGGGTCCTGAGCCCAGGTTGTTTGCACCAGGTCGTGATAGGGATGGTTTCCCGAAGAGGCAAAGGCTCTGGGGAGGGTGTCAGCAGGAGGAGGAGGTTAAGAGGGATGCTTCGGGCTGGTGAACTTCCCTCGGCGTTATCGCTGCTCCCCCAGGCACTTAGGGCGGGCCTGGCGGACTCAGGGTCGCGATTGATCTTCCAATCACACTGGCCCGGACCCCTCATTCCGTGTCCTTTAGAGCCTTCCTTTGGCCTTCAGTCTGATATCGCTTTCAGATATTTCTAAAATAATTCGCTCCCGAACGCTCAATTCCAATTATTTCACTACTGACTCCCATTTCCACCTCCTGAGAAGGTGGCTGCCACTGGTTCCAAGAGTTTTATGGTGGTTCTTACTGTGCCCGGAAGACCTAAAGGTAAACATAAAATAAGCACTTTTTTTTTTTAACTTAAAAACGCAGCTCCAATTTCTCTTTGCCGATAAGGTTAAAATGTAACTTACCAGAGGAGTATATTTCATGGGTATTTCTCGTTTTATTTATGTTGACCTGAACATTTTAAGACAAATGGTAAATATTACTGTGATCATTGTCAATGTTAACATGAAATTATAACTGAAAATCAGTCTTCTCAAGTTCCTACCAAGTGCCCTTAGGGTGGTAGTGTTCAGAGCTGGGTTCTTGCCAAGAAGGGCCTGGAAAATAATACCGTTTGTCCAGTTTTTCTTCTTTGGGGCCTGTAGCACTTTAGTCGCTGCATAATCGAGTGACCTCCAGAATAACCAGGGATTTCAGAGGCCTCGGAGGAGAGAACCGCCGGCCAACAGGCCCAAGCCAGGGAGGAGGGAACTTCTCCCCATCTTCCCGATGAGCTCGGATCTGGGATTGCGATTGAAAACAGGGAAACCAGATTTGGCGCCGACCCCCTCTTGCACCCCTACATCTGGAGTCAGAGAAAAGGCCCCCAGCTCCTCCATAAACGACTTGAAAACGGGTGGTTGTTTATAAATTTGCCCATCCGGTAGTTGAGCGTTGCAGATCCGTGGAGGCCTGGGCGGTAGCTAGGGCAGCACCAACCTTTGTAGCTTTTTTTTCTGCAGGGGCTAGGACTTGAAACCACCTACCTCCCATCTCTTCGTCCCTGTCCCACTGTCTCTTCAGACCGGGGGAGCGTAGTGGGTGGCGTGGAACCAGGTCTCCTCTCTGAATTTCTCTTTCCACTTTTCTCCCCCTCGCTCCCCCTCTGCCCAGAACGAAATCTTGAAAAGCACAGTGAGCAGCAACGACAAGAAAACCAAAGGCCGGACGGGCTGGCCACAGCACGTCTGGGCCCTGGAGCTCAAGCAGTGAGGAGGAGGAGGAGGAGGAGAGCGTGAATGAGCTGGGGCCCAGGAGCCAGACGCAGACCCAGGACTCCGGGCAAGCTCTCCCGCGCTCCTCTCCAAGGACTACTTGCATTTGGAATCATCCGGTTTATTTATGTGCAATTTGCCTCCCCTCTCTTTGCCCCGCTTTGAGGCATCCGCTCCCCACCTCCCCCTCCAAAAAAAAGTGGATATTTGAAGAAAAGCATTCCATATTTTAATATGAAGAGGACACTCCAGCGTGGTAAGGGATCCCGTTGTCTCGTAGATTCTCTGTGTGTGAATGTTCCCTCCTGACTGTGTAGACACCAGCGTGGCCCTCTCCTCAACCCCTTCCAGATAAAGACAGCGGACATTAGTGTGTATGTGAAGTGTATCTTTAATACTTGGCCTTTGGATATAAATATTCCTGGGGATTATAAAGTTTTATTTCAAAGCAGAAAACGGGGCCGCTAACATTTCTGTTGGGGTCGGTATCTAGTGCTGTCCTTTCATCTGTGGTTGTTTCCTACCCGAAGATGTTTCCAACAGCTACTTGTTTTGTGCACTTCCGTCCTCTAAAACTAAGTGGAATTTAATTAATATTGAAGGTGTAAACGTTGTAAGTATTCAATAAACCACTGTGTGTTTTTTTTACAAAAACCCCAATCTTTTAATAGTTGATACCTCAAGAGTTTTGAAAACAAAACTGTTATATTTGTTTTCATAATATTTAAAATATTCAGAAGTAAACTAAATTATCAAGATTGCCTCTAATTTTATTTGAAAGAGTCAGTGGTTCCGACCAATCATCGTGAGATCAGGGAGTCCCTTAAAGAGAAGGGTCCTTGGTGAAAATTCTGCCAAAGCGCCTGGGCTCTCCCCCAGCCCCCAGAACACCCGAATGAGCGTCGGTTGAAGGAGGGTCTGGGTGAGAGAAAGGCCTGGCAGTTCCCTCAGAAGGTGGAAAGGTGTCATTGTTTTTCTGAAATCAACCAGCTGCCATTTGGTGGGGGCTTCAGTTTTTGTTTGGGGAGCATGTTTGGTGGAGGATCCTAGGCGTTAGAGTCTTCAATTCAAAATATAGGGCTTTCATCTAGAAAAGGAAAAAAGAAAAGAGGAAAAGAGGAAATTTTCGCTTGTAGTCTCGAAGGAGATGAGTGGGATTCTCATCTGAGCAGGCCTGGGGAGAGAGCAAAGGGCCTTGGGAAAAAGTCCATGATTAGGTAACAAGGAACTTAGGTAAACTCAAGTAAGAAATCTCAACCACCACCAAGGATTTAAAGCTAGTGGGGGGTGGGGGGGAGCTAGATTTACAAGGAGCTACAGGGAACTCAATATTAACTGTGCGGTGTCTGAAGTCTTCTCAGCCTCAGGCCAGCCGAACAAGGGGCTCTTTCCCTTGGCTATCAGCGGCCGAGGACTTCACCCAGTCGGAGATTGGGTCTCCCTGAGTCCCAGCACATCCCGGAAGGAAGTCCCTGAGGCCTCCTTTGCCCTTGGGCTTGAATAGAGCACAAATCTCTGCACTAAGAACCAGGGAAACTGAAGCTCCTTATAGGACTCGGCCGACCAGGGAGGAGGAAGAGAAGGGGAGGGATTCAGGAATGGGGAGGAGAGAGAGAAGAAAGGTGAAACGTATTAAAAAGCGGTTTGTTTCATGAAACTCCACGTATATAAATCTGGTGTTAGGGAGGCTTGCCAGAGGGTTTCCATCTTGGAACTCATCCTCGGGGTGATGTTCGCACCTCGGCTTCGGTCACAGACCCTCCCCCTCGATATCCCTGCGATTCCCACGCCTGGCGGGTGCCCACTCTTAGCCTGCCGCCTGCAGCGGGCTGATTCGCAAGTGCCGGGGGAGAGACAAGCGAATGGCTCTGCGGGTCTCTTCTGCGGGCAGTTGACAACGCGAGGGTGAGGGGTTAGAACAACTCGGCCAAAGCGATCTGAACTTTCTCCCCTCGGGTCAGCGGGCGCTGGGCTGACGTGGTGGGCGCGGGGCTGTGTTTACAGACACTTGCCTTTGTTTATAGCACTGGGGAGGCGGAGGGAGGCGCGCCCTGATTTTCTATTACTCTCGGGATCCCTGTCTGTTTGACCCAGTGGATCCCTCCCTCTCGTGCCTCCTGCTGCCCTTTGCGTTTTTACTTTAATCCGTTCAAGAGAAAGACATCAGATTCTAGGGGTGAATGAAAAACATTTACTGAAGTAGTGGAGTGAATGGTGGTAAAGGCGGTGAGGTTTACAAACCAGGAGCCATAGAGGAGCTATCTTCATCATGCATGTGTGCCTGTGCATGCCGTGGGTAGCTGGTCTTCTTTGCCATCTGGGCCTTAATGCATTTCTGCTGGTTGGGGACTTTTTTCTGGTTTATTAAACACCAGCAGAGGAGAACCAGAAGACCCCAGCAGCACCGTTGCTGCGGGGCAGCCAGCTACTACACATGCCTTTAAACCCGCGCTCCAGAAACCCGTCCTCTTTGTCTGGCCTGGGCCAGGCGCTTTCCGCCTCCTCTGTCTCCTGTCTGCTACTCCATTTCCTCTGGCCCAGCAGCACCAGGACCCCACACCTCAACCACCTCGACCTTCCAATTGGCCAGGAACCCCAAGGCCAGACATCCAGCAGACTGGGCACCCCCTAACCCAACCCACATCCTACCTGGCCAGACACTTCCATCAACAGGACACCCCAGATTATCTATCACTCCAGCCACCCAACATCCCTGCCTCACTTTGTCAAGTCCCAGGGGAGTGAGTGGTGTGATGGGCAGTCGTTTCTTCTGCGCTTCCATGCTTTTCTTCTCTATACATTTCTTTTTTGTTTTAACTCCCTTTCTTTTTCCCTTAAAAAAAAAAAATTCCAAGCTCTTGTCTTGCTGGACCGGCTAAAAGGTCTCTGTTTTAATTGCTCGGATAATGTGGTTGCAGCCATTTTGTTAAAAGCAATCACTCCTGCAGCGAAATCACAAGCTCTCTAGACAGGCCGGAGCCGACAAAAATGCAGGATTTGACGTTAAAAGCTAAATGGGAAGCTGGGGCGGCGGAAGGTAAATTGATGGTAGATCTGGCTGTCAGGGCTCGGCCCCAGACCGCGGCGCAGACCCAGCGCCTGATAACCCTGGAGCACCAACAGGGCGAGGGCTCGGCCTGCTGTGTGTGTGTGTGTGTGTGTGTGTGTGTGTGTGTGTGTGTGTGTGTGTGTGTGTGTTTTCCTACGGACCCATTCTCAACAACTTGGGGAGTATTTTGGAAAACTCAGAAGAGTAGGACCCGAGCGCACTCCCTGATCCCAGTTGCAATTTTCCAGGACTTTCGCCCCCAGTCAGGACACTGGTGGCAGCTTTAAGAGCTTTTTCAGGCCAAGATGCAGAGAAGATGACAGCAAGATCACTTGAGGTTCTTCTTGTCCTCTAAATTCTGGGATCTCCGCTTTTGGGGGATCGATAGGAAGTTGCAGCCTCCGAGTAGGATAACCAGTAGGTCGGCCACCTAGGAAGGATGGACGTCCCGGCTTAGGATGCCCTCATCAGGTGTGGCAGATCCAGGCAGCCTGGTCGTCTTGTGATGAGGTGAGTGCCACAGCGGCTCCAGGGAAGGAAGCCTCTGGGCCCCTTGGAAAGCAAGTGTGCAAGACTCTCGGGGGTAGAGGGTGGCTTGATCTCTACCTCCTCACCTTTGCCTCTGCTGGGCTGGCTGCCCCCGCCCCTCTCCATGGTGAGGATGGCAGAGCTGGTACCTCACCCAGTTTTTAAGGTAGCGGGAGGCTAAGTTGTGTGCACACGGATTTCGCAGGAAGGGGTGATGAGAGTGAGCGTGAGCTCAAGTGCAAAGCCACAGAGAGCAGAAAGAGGCCTTCGAGCTGCTTCCAAGACTACCTTTGCAGAGAAAACCAAGACACTTGGGAGCACTTGAGGCGTGCGTGCAAGGGACAGTAAACTGGGCAAAGGATGCCACAATAGCCGGGACTACATTCGCACTGTGGGTCCGCAAAGCGCGGGAAACCTCTCAGTTATTCGTGTAACTCTAAGGAAACCCTACGTCTAATGCTGAGGGTGCGGCTGGCGGTTTTCTCTTCCACAGTTCTCGTGCATTCTCCCTGCCCACCAGTCCCAACCACGTGCCTGGATTTGAAAAAGGGTCTGGTGGTAGATGCCGAGCGGAGGTGATCTGGAAAGGATTCTTGTGGCATATGCCCCTTAAAGGGGTGAATCTGGGCACTTGCTGTCTTTTCTGGATCTTTTGGCCTGAAAGAACCCATTCTCTCCATCGGGCCCAACTCCTGCGGTTCAGATGCCTAAGCGAGGAGGGGCGCTACCGAGTCTCCAAGACACTCAGGACTTCCGGCCCACGGAGCCCACGGATCCCTCGGAGAGAAGGACCCTGGATCCGCCCTCAGACTGGGGCCCAGGACCCCAGCTCGAGCTCAGCCCTGCCGTAGGGTTTTTAGGTCTACCGGGGGAAAGGGGAACAAAATATGTTTAACTGTTCAGAAAGGGGAGGAGGGGAGGGGCAACTCCAGCAGGGGAAACATATCGCACATTTCCGGGGGCCGGATAGCTCTGAGCCGTCCGCTTGACCATCCAGCCGCTGCCCAACGCGCATTTCGCTCACCACAACTGTCTGCCAGGCTCTAACTAGCCTATACCAGCCCAGGG